>NW_009618035.1:26203-45644 GCF_000690535.1 Cariama cristata
TTTATACTGGATTGGATAGAAACTTCTCCATCAGGATGAATCCTTTTGTATCCACTAAATGCATGAGTTTAAATTTTCCATATTGTTACATTTTCCTTAAGCTACTAATTTGTCATCCCTTCTTGTGGAATCCTGCTGATCCAACTTCTTTGTATTTTATCTATGTCAAAAGATTCTGTTTGTTTATGAAGTAAAAACTCCTCAGGAAGCAGTTGTGTTTCACAGTGTAGTTAAGCGACTGATTAGTTTTGAAGCATTTGATTGCTTACAAGTTATACCAAATTTTAAGCCAAAATTAGCGGTCCCTTTTCTTACTCAGGGTAGTTCTTTGTGAATCAGACTTATGTGTCGGATGTTGCCTGGCACTTGCTGCCTCCTTTTTCACAAGAATGTTCCTTTCTTGGTATGGTAATTTTCTTATGTTCTTCTCTGCAGTATGAAAGGTAGGTTTGTAAGATACAGCAGCTAACGTATTTTGTAAAGGTAGATGGAAAGCAAAAGTTTTGAAGTGTTGATGAGTGGAAGTAAACAGTATCAGCTAAGTAAACCCATTGACATACTCTTCTTTTTCCAGACTATTACATGCATCTCTTAAGAAGCTGATGTTACGAATATGTATGTCATCAGCATTGTGAATAAACTGGATATTTCTGATTTTAGTATTATTGCAGTGTTTTGGGTATTTCCCTTTTCACGTACAGAGATACATAGAAAACTGTGAAGGGGAAAAACTAGAATAGAATCCTGGAGATGTGATTCCAGGAGGCATTGTTACTTTTACTGCTTCAGATCGTGGTGTTGTCCTTCATTTTATGATCTTAACCTTCATGAAGAAATATTCTGCGTCTGTGCCAAATATTAGATAGGAAGATAGTTAAATATGATGTAAAGGACACCAGCAACGAAACATACAGGACCTACCATAGACTGGCATAGTTAGTTAGATCTGTTATTTTTTAAGTGCCTGCATACATTCAGATCATTGTCCCGCCTGTGAAGTATCAACTGACACCTTTCTGAATTGAGCAGTGAAACAATAAATCCAAAGAAATACACTTAAATTCTTAAGATTTCCTAACAGTGAGGCAATGCACATGGCAGTATGCAGAAGGTATGATGATATGAAGTATAACTGTGTTCATCACAGGAATCGACAGAGAACCTAGTTTAAAGAAAAGATACAGATACCAGCCAGTTTGACAAATAGATGAAATTTAATCCACCTACAGCTTCCACGTTTCATAGCTACTTCACAAAGTAAATGGAATCCCATTGTTGTGGTTTAACCCCAGCGGGCAGCTCAGCCCCATGCAACCGCTCGCTCGCTGCCCCCCACTGAGATGGGGGTGAGAATCAAAGGGCAAACGTGTGAAAACTCAAGGGTGGAGATGAAGGCAGTTTAATAGAGAAGGCAAAAGCTGTATGCACAGGCAAAGCAGAACAAGGAATTCATTCCCCACTTCCCATGGGCAGGCGGGTGTTCAGCCACCTGCAGGAAAGCAGGGCTCCGTCATGTGTAGCGGTGGCTTGAGAAGAAAAATACCTTAATTCTGAACGTCCCCCCCCTTTCCTTCAGACCAGCTTTTATTGCTGAGCACGATGCCATTCGGTCTGGAACATCCCTTTGGCCGGTGGGGGTCAGCTGTCCCGGCCGTGTCCTCTCCCAGCTCCCTGTGCCCCCCCAGCCTCCTCGCTGGTGGGGTGGGGTGAGGAGAGGAGCAGAAAAGGGCTTGAGGCTCTGCAAGCGCTGCTCAGCGGTAATGAAAACATCCCTGAGTTATCAACACTCTCTTGGTCACTATCCAAAACATAGCACCCTAGGAGGTACTGTGAAAAAAATTAACTCCATCCCATCCAAAACCAGTACACCCACTTAGATGTTTTTTTATGTTATCCCACTAATTTAAGTGAATTTCTTCTTCTTCATAAGACAAGGATCTTTGACATGAAATTGCTCTTTCTTTTTAGTCTCTTGATTTATAATACACCTAGGATAAAAATGAGATTGGAAAAGTAAACTTCTGGGGAAAGTTTTGTTAAGAAAGCATATATTTTTAAAGCAGTTTCTCTGATGGTCCTGTCTGCATTATCTCAGATTGCTGCAACTCTTTTGTCCTCCAGTCAGCTGCTTTTGCTGTCCACCTACCTTTCTTTTGACTAATTTTAACCTTAATAATTCCCTCAGTTGACTCCACATCCCCTGTTTAGATGCTATGTAACACTTTGCTGCTGCTGCCTGACATCTGTAATCATTTCACATGTTTCTCTACCTTCCAACATAATTCTGTGAACTCTCTTTAATGATTAAATAAGCTTTAGTGCAGTTACACATAGTTTCATGTGTCGCTCACAGAGCCACCGTCATAACAGTTGAGTCCACGTGTACCTCCTTCAGATGTGTTTGTAAAATACTCGTTTGTTTTAGTTAGCTCCCCAAAAAGCCAACTTTCCTCATCCATTACACTTTAAAATCTGGTCTTGCAGCGTCAACTTTTTGGAGTTCCTGTGTTTTTTACACCTTTCTTCTTTTTCTACGTTCTTGTCTATTGCTTCTTTTACTTTCCCATTCTGGTCTGCAGATTTGTTCTTTCCAGTAATTTAAATATAATATAGTTGTCAGAGTATTGCAGCAAATTTTGGTCCTTTTTTCAGAAGCAAATCCCAGAAACAATTTGAGTGTATTCTTTTCAGCCCTCAAAACCTTGCATTGCTGAACAGCGCATACTGTGAAATTACCCTTAAGTAATGTAGTTAAATTAATGTCTCGCTGAAACATATTAGTGAATCTAATATGTATTATTCTTTCTATGTTAGTTTGCAATAAAGCTTTTGATTTTAAATTTTTTTGGAAGCAGTATACTTTGTAGAGGTGTGCTAGACTGAATTCCAAGCTGATTTTCTAGGTCTAAGTTTGATACATTGCTTTGAAATGTAGCAATGCTAACTGTTCTGCCAGTGCATGTGGTCAGAAAAATACATTAGCGGAACCTTGTGACCAGTTTTTCATTTTCGTCATCTTGTAAAGCACTTCTTTAGTCTTCTGCAAAGACAATCAGTTGTGTTCAAGGGTGGCAGATCGCTTTACTCCAAAGTCTTACTGTTTTTTGTTTTAAAGATTGTGCATAATAGTAAGATGATGTAACAGATTAAAGCTGAACCATTAATAGAGCACTCGTCTTCCTGGTAGAAGCCCAGAAAAAAAGCAGTGGAAAGCTCTAGTAACAGTGACAGTGATTCGGGCTCCTCTTCAGACACCTCAAGTGAAGGCATAAGTAGTAGTGACTCTGATGATCTCGAGGAGGATGAAGAGGAGGAGGAGGACCAGAGTGCTGAAGAGAGTGAAGATGATGAATCTGATTCTGAAAATGAAGCACATCACAAAACCAAGAACAAGGTATGACACCTCGCTCTGCTGCTGACAATCTTGTCGCTGAAAGCTGTTTGTGAATAATTGACCAGTTCATGTTTGTACTGGTGATCAATTATTTAACTACACGTCAACGAATGCTAAGAATACTCTTTTTGGTTTTGCTTCAGGGTTTTCTGGGGGTTTTTTGCATGTGTGTGTTTTGTTGTTCTTTATGGGCTAGGAATTTAACAGTTGGTAGACTTATTTTTGTCATAAAGTGGGAAATAAAAAGAATTTAAGTGCTGTGTGCTGCTAGTATGTTGGAAATATATCTTTCTATGGATATCACTTTGGCAGTTGCTTTTTCATAGTAGAGCGGTTACTTTTCCTGGTAGTCAATAGAATAACAAGATTGGAATCTTGGATATCCTATTAGGTTTACAGTCAAAAATACATTTAAAAACAACCACAGTTTAGTACTCCTCCTCTACTAAGCATTGTCTTCACTTGCTGAAACTATCTGGGGAAAAATAAACCTTAAACAATAAATATATGACAGGATTGATTTTAAAATTAGTATTGTTTATCCTCTGCCAAGAATAGCATAATTGTTTCATGGGGGCTGATGATGCACTTTTTCTTTGAAAGGATATTTAACTGATCTAATATGAACAGTCAAAAATGTGTATTTTGCAGGTGCTAATGCATAGTGGTGTAACAGATATGAAAACTGATGGACAAAAACCACACGAAAAGTCCCAAGAGAAAGCAGCACACCAGCAGATACCTCTTGTGTCTGATTCCCAGACTCACTCATCATTCCAGTCCCAGCAGAAGCAGCCTCAGGTTTTGTCACAGCAGCTTCCGTTTATTTTCCAAAGCTCTCAGGCAAAGGATGAATCTGTGAACAAACACACGAGTGTAATACAGTCTACGGGATTGGTTCCCAATGTGAAACCTTTGTCTTTGGTACATCAAGCCAAAAAGGAAACCTATTTAAAACTCATAGTTCCTTCCCCTGATCTACTCAAAGCAGGGAATAAAAATACCTCTGAAGAATCTCTCTCTTTGACCAGCGATGTAAGATCAAAACGGGTGAGTGAAAAATCACTGGTTTTTTGGTTATTTGTAACCTGCATTGCCTGCTTAACAAGGTGCAACATTGTACTATGAAGCTCTTTTACATATAATGTTTTAAAATTATATATGTATAATTTCTGAATGATGGAACTTAACAAAATTGTGTGGGTAGTAATATATGTTCTGAACTGTGGTGGTTGGTTTTTTGGGGGGAGTGTGGTTGATTTTTTTTTTGTGTGTGTTTTTGTTTGTTTGTTTTGTGGTGTTTTTTTTTTTAAGGCGCAACAAATATTATGCTTTAATTTTAGAGATGATTCACTATACATTACAAGTGCCCTGAACTATTCCGTAACTTTATCTCAGAGAAGAATCATCTACTTGATGGTGCATGTGTGCATACCCAGATGTATACATGATGTAATCATATACACAGCTTACTGTCAATTAATACCAAACTTGAGTTTCATACTCATCACATAGTGGAACTTCACAGCTCTGCTGAAAGTCAGTGTGCTGGTGAGAGTAATGGGTACAAAGAAAGCAAAGGATTTTGTCATGCACATCTTAAGGAAAATGAGCAGCTAAAATCAACATCAAAATAAGAAAAGTACTCATGGGTAAATTATTTGGCCTGGATATTTTTCCTGTGCTTCTCCTAGTTTCAGTCAGAATACTGATGTAGTACTTTCCATATCTAGCATGTAAGCATGGCTTTACTTTGTTGGATGGTTTTAAATCAAAGTAATTAAAATTACCTATTTTAATCATGATTTTAAACAAAGTTGAAAGCCTTTTTTAAAAAAGTGTTCAGTTTAATCTTGGGTTTTGTTTGCTCTTTAACGACAGAAGGGTATTAATGCACTGATAGCTGTTAAAACTCATGGCCATTGCAGTAAATTTGATCTTCCTTTTTATTGGTCAGGACTCTACTATATGTTTATGTGTGTCTGTCTTAACAGTTCTGTGGCTTACAAATATTCTTTGTAGATTCTCAGTTAATTTGTTTTGTTAATAGTGATTATGGTGACTGGTGATGAATTTTCATAATTTCTATTCAGTTGGATTTGAATGAGGATTAGAAGAAAATAAAAATCTAGCATTTTAGAAATGTTGAGGCTTGATATATGTGTGTGTGTGTTTATATAAACAAATATATTAAAAATATTTACCAAGGCAGATTTCGTTATTAAAAACAAACTTTGCTTTAAACTAAGTAGTATTGGTGAAGAGTTAACTGAACTCTGATTTACAACTAACTCACAGTCCTCAGCAAGGACTGGAAAATATTTTTATCCTGTAGTTTTTGTTCCTAGACCAGAAGAGAAACACTGTTTTTCCTTTCAACTCCTAGTTACTTTGTAAAATTCAAAGAAGCTAGTCATTTACCTGGAATGGTTAAATAAATTATAATTACGAAAACATACATCTTTGCCATTGAAAGAGGCTTCTGCTGTCAAATTTAGGTTATGAGTCTTTAGCTGATGATACATCACCCATTTAGTGATTTGATTTCTTTAAGACTTTTACTAGAAAGATGCACAGTGTGAATACTTATTAAAATAGGTTTTCATAATTTAATATTCAATTTTAAATGTTAGCAACTTCAAGAATATGTTGTATTTGACTTAATATTTAAAAATTGAATTAAAATGTACTGTCTTTATCTATTCTGTTGTTTTTTTCCGTCAAAGATGTTATATTTTCTTTTTCTTTGTAAGAGTCTTGATCCTAAAGGCAGCGTAAGCTTTACATGCATTTCTGAGCCTCTACTGGTTAAGTTTTACCTGAAGAACTTTCAAGTACTACTTTTTCAGAGTTAAAAAACTAGCGTATTGTAGTACTTCTAAGTAATACCTTTTTTACTTTTTTTTTTGGAGAAAATTTTTCTAAGCCAGATGCCTTCTCTCGGTTTTCTGCTAGTATTGTAACCATTAGTATGTGGTATTTACCTTGTGCTTTAAAACAAACAAATTACTAAAGCTAGTTTTACATTCACTAATGAGATTTTTATATGCTGAAATGAGTAAAAAGCGGGATTTTTTTTCTATGCCATTATATGAGTAGTCTGGTTTTTTTAAAATTTCTTCTTTCAAGATGCTTAACATGTTTATGAAAATCACTATCTAGAGCGATGTAGCAAGTGAAAAAGTTTCTCTACGTAGTTTAGATCAGCTTCATCTTGAGTTCGGTTTGTCTTTTCCTACTTAATTTACAGTGGAAATCACGGGAGAGACTTGCGTAACTTGCAGTTACTCTGTAGTTACTCATCTCTTCAGTTGTAGCTAGTACCTACTTCTGACCTACTAAAAATACTTTAGCAGATGTTTAAGATTTCATAGAGTTCACCTACCTGAATACTAAAAGAAAAAATTCCACATTTTATTCCTCTGTCTTCTTATTTCTTTAGGAACAATATAAACAGACATTCCCAGCAGCCCAGCTAAAGAAACAGGAATCATCTAAGAACCTGAAGAAGGTTATTGCAGCTTTGTCAAGCCCCAAACCAACATCTAGTTCACCAGCTCATCAAAAACTCGCATCCTTGGAAAACAACCATTCTAATCCATTCCTGACAAATGCACTTTTAGGTAATCACCAACCCAATGGAGTTATTCAGAGCGTCATCCAGGAGGCTCCTCTTGCACTTACTACGAAACTGAAATCCCAGACCAAGATCAATGAAAGTGTAGCCATTTCTAGTAGTGCCCCCTTTTCTTTGCCAATAAACTTGAGTGCATGCGGGAAAAAAACAACTGGTAACCGGACACCTGTTATGCCCTCTACCTCTCCTGTGTTACCTGGTTCAGGAAAGGATAAAACAGTCAGCAATAATGCAGTAAATGCAGTAAAAACACAACACCGCCTTCATTCTGCAAAACTGGTGGTGGAGCAATTCAGAGGGGTAGACTCAGATGCCCCCAGCAGTAAGGACTCTGACGACTCAAATGATGATGACGACGACGATGAAGATGAGGATGAGGACGATGAAGATGATGATTCTGATGATAGCCAATCAGGTGGTTTAACCTTTTTAATAGGAAAAGCAGAAACTTTACTTTTTGAGTGTTGAAAACATGCATTTTGCACCATATTTTAAAATAGGGGTAGGAAATTTTGGAGCAGCATGGCCCGCACAGTGTCGTACAGATATCCTGGAAAGAAGCATGTGTCTCCCAGTCCCCCATTGTGTGATATTCAGAATGATGTTTTCAGTATTCTGATACTTGGTCATATGGCAAGTATACTTTCAGCTGTCCTGGTAAGATGGCTCCACAGCCTTCTGGAAAGGCTGTCAGAGACCTACCTTCCAGATCAGTCATCCAACCTGCAGCTCCTGTACTCCTTATGTGGCAAGGTGACCAGAAGGGGGATGGAGATGGAGAGAATAGGCTGGTTGAGGGTTAATTATTCTGGCAGGCAGACCCCATCTGCAGAACAGGCTTCCCCAACCAGAGAGGCACTAAACAAAGGCCTTCAGGTTGTCACGAGTGACAAAAAAGCGTGTTTCTAGGCTTCGTTCAGGAGCACAGTAGACAATGAGCAAAATTAGAGAAAAGTACCAGGACAGTTGTAAGGGCAGCAGTGTTCATAGATAGTATTCAGACTACTATTTGAAAGGCTGATATCCCTTGAGTCCAGATCACCTTCATCATTCTCTTTCCCCCTGTCATCCACACACCCTATACTAAACCTCTTTTTTCCTCACAACTGTAGCCTATCTTCAGTTCCTTATCCTGTTTACCCTTTATCTCTAACTCTTCCTTTGCCCAGATTGCCACATTTCCAGTTCTGACACATTTCCCGTTTCTGATGCCCAGTTCCATCGTTTGCTTCCTCTTCATGCTAGATTTCACCACTTCTGAAGTGCCCTTCCTGCGGCAGTGTTCAGCTGCTGCCTGGCTCACAGGGCTTGTCTTAGCTGTAGCTTGTTCTAGGGTAAACAGTCTCGTAAAATACTGCAGCTTCTGTCCGTCATCTCCTCGTGGAGAAACAAAGAATTCATCTGAAACGACAGTGCATTATCATGCAGAATTACTTTACACTGTCATATTTGTAGTAATTTTAAAGTTCAGGTAGTTAATTATAACCTTCTATTTGTACTCAAGAGTTGTTATGAAAAAGAGTTTAAGTCAGAAAAGCTTCTTATTTAAAAAGACAAAAGGCTTTGCAAGTGTTAGAACTTAAATGTATTTGCCATTAGTTATCAAGTCATAATGTGCCTTTTGCCACACTTTTTTTTATTTAAACAGAGTCTGACAGTAATTCTGAGTCAGATACAGAAGGGTCTGAGGATGAAGATGATGAGGATGATAAAGATCAAGATGAATCGGATACAGACACTGAGGGAGAAAAAACTCCACTGAAACTGAATAAAACTTCATCCTCTGTGAAGAGCTCTTCCATTGGTCTTGGAGCTCATTCCACCCCGCTTAATCTCCAAGTGGCAAAGACCCCAAGCTCTGCGCCAGCTGCCTTATGTCCTGAGTCCCAGCCTGCGGTTTTTCTTGGGACAGCACCATCTACTCTTACACCAAGTACACACTGTGGTATCTGAATGTCTTTTGTTAGAGTACAATGTAACATCTAAGTGTCAGTGTGTTGTAAAAGTAGTTATGAAAGTAGTTTAGACACTGGTATCCAGTGATATCTTGACATAAGAAAGAAATTTTTTACAGTAAGAACAATCATTCACTGGAACAACCCCCCCGGGGATGTTGTAGAGGCCCCGTCACCACAGGTTCTCAAGTTGCGGTTGGACAGGGTGCTAGATTATCTCATCTAGGCTCCCTTTAAAGCCTACAAAAGGTTGGACCAAATCATCTTTTAAGGTCCCTACCAACCTGGGCTCTTCTGTGATTCTGTGATCTTTTCATGTGTGTTTGCAATAGACATGGCAATCAATCCGCAGAATTGCAAGTTCTTAAGAGCTGAACATTACACTTAGTCCATGAGAATTTAGCTCATATAATTATTTGAGAGAAGGATGAAATAGTCAGAGTTGATATTTATTACATTGAAACACTTTGTTATTTAGTCTTTGTCATTTACCATTTTATTCTAAACTAATTAGTAATTTCTAATTTCTATGCATTATAGTTTGCACTCTGAATCTTCTATTTCTGCCCCTTCCTCAACAAACTTAGTAACTGTATTTAGTTAAAATAGAACTTTATTCATTATTCTTTCAAAAATCTTAGTGGAATTTATGGATCGTGTGCAAGGAATTATTTTCAAAAGGTTCATGAAAAGTACATTTAGCATCTGTCTGATGTTATATAGTGTTTCTAATCCTTCATTTGGTGACTAATTTGTAAGATTTAGTAATTGCTACTGCTACAAAAAAGAATGCATTTTTGAAAGTCACACTTCTCAGTTTTCATGGTAACAAACGAAATTGCATATTTACTACTTTGAATTAGAAACTTGATACTTAATTAACGTGCAAGTAAGTAGATTCTAAATGGGAACATCCGCTCATAAATATTTTTTTTTATATTTGGATTCAGTGGAATAGAAATTTCATTCCATGTCATCAAGGGCATTAACTTTGAAGCAGTGTAATGCTATCTACTTCATATTTTTTCCCAGAAACAGGCCTATTAATTGCATAGTTTGTAAAAGATTTGCCAAGCATGAGGAGTAATCCAAATTGTTAAAATACAAAGTTAATTTTTTTTCTTGGGAATCTGTGTTGATTTATGATACTTTGAAAAAGCTGATAGCGGATTTTTGTGTGTTTACGGAGGTGGGAGGTAGAATAAATTAATTTTATGTCCTTGTTTTAGGTGTAGGACTTTTTCCTAAAAAGAATCACCGTAATACAATTAAAATATTTTTGTGTCCATTTTACCTAAAGCTGGTCGGTCACTGAAGAGGGCTTGTGTCTCTTCACTGTATCTCTTTTTCACTGGACAAGTAATTTTTTCAATTCACTTATATTTGGACAAGCTGTCTTCCTCCCTCCACTGTGACTACGAGTCAGTCATGTTAGTTTGACTGCAGACGTGTGTCCAAGAAGTTTGGCATCCAAGCACAGGCAGTCCCTCAGGTCTTTATGTAGAGGACTCTTAGCAGGTACTTCCAGATCACGCAGGCATCTCAGTTGGAAACCTGTGCCATTGCACCATATGACACTCCTTCTGGCTGTAAGAGGTTGGAGCGAGTTTCAGCGGTTCATACTCTCTCATGTTGTTTCCAGAAGGAAGAGACATGTCACATTCTTTACACAAGGTCCAAACTACCTTTTTGAGAAGTGCATCCTCCAAAAGTATGTCTGTGTACATAGTTCATGTCCTAGAGTTCTCTCTGAGGCCTGAGAAAAGTGTCAGCGTTTGGCAGTCCGTAAAACCCCGTGTTTGGCAATTGTCTCTGTCACATTATTGATTCAGTCTCTTGACTAGCACCAAACACAACATCTGCTTGAACTTTAAAAAGCTGGGATAATCCTGAAAATTTTATGCATTTGGCAGTTGACCGCAGTCTATACATAGTGCTTTTTGAAGGCTGAGCCTATAATAATGTATGGATTTTTAAAGTAAAGAGTATTTGCCTTTTCATCTTCTGTGCTGAAAAAATTTAAATGTGGTCTAGTATAGAAAAATAGGTATGCAAAGAATTATTTTAGCAATATCTGAGAGTGCCAAACAAGGCAAGCAGTTCAGTATGGCATAATTAGGTTTTCTTCTGTTTACAATTTTAGAATAAGAGGTTAAAGGAAACTTAGAGGAAAATGTATTTCAAAAGGAGAATAGTTACATTAGTTTTCTTGATACTTGAGGCATGTAATGGCTAGAATGTAAAAATTATTTATCTATTCGTTTGGGGATATGAGGATAAAAAGTATATTTTAGGAACATACTTTAATTTTGTAAATTCTCTTAGATGTTAATCAGAAATTCTGTTTTAGGTATTTCAAAAAGACGAAGAGTAACAGATGAACGGGAGCTGCGTGTTCCTCTTGAATATGGGTAGGTTATGTATATACTCAATATTCCTTAAAGGGAGATAATACCTTCAAAAGTCAGTTAGTAAAGAAATGACAGTTTAAAAAATTTTGAGGCTGAATGATAAGGAAAGGGCTTCAGCGATTTTGATTTCCAACTCACCGTGACCGTGGATCTCTTTAAAAGTGTCAGTATATTTCATGTGTTGATTTTTGTGCATCGAATTTGCTCTTTTGCAAACATGACCTGTATCTTGGTGGTTTTGCAACTGGAAATTATTCCTGATGGTTAGATCTGAGCCAGTATAGAGTCCAAATAACTCCCTATAATATAGTTCTAAGCCCTTTAAAATCTTGTGGTATGTAAGTAGCTTGGCATAAATCCATATATAGTCAGAGTCTGGACAAACTACATAATAACAATTTCTAATTTTGCCTATTTGATTTGTGATACTCTTGTCACATTTTAGGTATGTACCTTTTTCCTTTTATGTAAAAATCTTAAAAGGACATGAAGTACTCGTTTTTTAAAAAGTGGTGTTGTATGCAACTATTTCATATTACTCTAGCTGGCAAAGAGAAACCCGAATAAGAAACTTTGGTGGTCGTCTTCAAGGAGAAGTAGCATATTTTGCACCTTGTGGAAAGAAGCTGAGACAGTATCCTGAAGTAGTAAAGGTACATTCCTTTTTAAAACTTCTGTGTTCTAATGATACTAAGCATGCTTGCAATTAAAAAATGCCAATTTTTTCCCTCCAATAAAGACACTTATTTCAAAATATCCTGTGATGCGAGACATAATGTATGTCAGTCTGTTACTGATTTGATCTCCTATAAATGCATATGCCTTTGATAGAATATGCAAAACATTACACTCACAAAGTTAGCTGTACATCAAAGCTGGGTTGTAATTATTTACAAGCTGAAGTGGAAAAATATGTGATTTTTTCAGTATCTCAGCAGAAATGGAATAATGGATATCTCAAGGGACAATTTCAGCTTCAGTGCAAAAATAGGAGTGGGTGACTTCTATGAAGCCAGAGATGGACCGCAGGTATCCACTTTTTAAAAAGTAAATCTTTGATCCAAGGAACATTAACTTAAATTTAGGTGAAGTAATTTTTGCTACAATCTGAAGCATTGCCTGTGTTTTAGCTCATACTTTCTAAAATTGTGCGTATTTCTTAATAGTAGTTTTATTGAGATGCTGAGAGTTTGATCCTGGGCAGTGTTTAAAATCGCTCCTCTCAGTGATTTTATTAGGAGGTTGCAGGAGTCCAACATGCCTTATGATCAGCTCTGAGCCTAGTTTTGTCTGGTACAAAATAACTCTGAGCTACGTATTTTATCTTTGTCAGTGTTCAGATATTTCTGACTAAAGCTCTGTTTCTTCCTTTACTGTATAAACCTAATATTGATAGTAATTTATGTGTATGCGTTAAATCACACTCTTTTCATGTATTCATGTGCATAACATATATAAAATAGTGTTTAAATACCAGTGTTCCTGTATTGAGAATACTGTCTGAGCTTCCTGAAGGATGAGATTTTTTACAGGAAGGAATGCTGAGTTGTTCCAGTTATACTTTACGGTGGTAGAATTCTTAGGCTTTGTGTAGATAAACCACACCAGGATAAGTAAAATCAGAATTTTAAGGAAATGAATACTATGTTTGTGCCATGCTGTGTTACTGTATTTTGGTCCTGTTGCCATTTGTTCAGGATGTGCATGAAAGTTTTTGGACTGTTGTGTATTTGGTTCTTTAAAAGCTAAGGATCCTGGCTGTGTTACTACAGGAATGTGGACAGACATCACGCTCTCAGCAGTCTTGAAGTCACACTCTAGTTAAGCCTTATGTCCTTGTGATACCCTGTAGAAATACGTAACGTTTACATAGTGTGAATTTGAAAGCAATAAAGACTGTGTTCATAGTAAGCAGCTACTTCTAGGTGGTGCTTCCTGATTCCTGGCTTAGAGAGTAAAGCATTGCTAAACTCTCTTTATGTTTGGCCTTCATAAAACAACAATTACAAGTTAATTTAGTTAATGAACATCATTATGTACCTGAATGGCTTTATTGAAATAATTCCTTATGTTGTGAACATAATGTAATGCCGGGTTATCTTCTCTCTTCTTACCCTGTTACTTTTTTTGTATCTGTTGCCTGTATTACTTCATTAGTCTTGTCCCCTTCTCTGATTATCTCTTTCTTCTCCCTTTAATTCATGAGATGATTTGCAGATTTTGCCCTTTGATACTATTAACACTTCAGAATGAAGGTATCAGGAAGGGCAGGTTTCTATAGGCAATATGAAGATTAAGTTGCTGTACATCTCACTGTAGTTTCTACTTGTGTAGTTTGTGGTAGGTTCCATTGAGAGTTGGTCAGACAAAGGAAAAGTTTTCTTGTTAACAAAAAAAAAAGGGACGAAGGGCAGCTGTTTCAGATGTGCTAAAATGTATTTACATTTTATGTATGAGATTCTGAATGAGAAGATTGTAATGTAAACAGTTGAGCTACACTCAGGCTGATAATGTGCATGTAGTAAAACTGTATGTGAAACTGATACTTCATGAAGAGAATTTGCACCCTTTTTACTGAAATTTTTTGAGTTGTCCAGCTTAAAAACAGTATGTGATAATCATATCTTCATGGATGTCTGGAGGTAATTCTAGGAATTTAATTTCTGCTTTTGCTGTAATTGCCATTATTCTGTATAGCCTTTCATGGTTACTCTTCCCTTTCTTCATTACGTATTTCTGTCATCTTTTGAGACATGCAGCATGTATCCAAAGTGATTGGGTCAGTTTCACAAAGCTCAAAGATGGAAGAAGAAGCGAAGAAAATTATCTAAGGGCTGAATCAGTTATATTGAAGAATTACCTATAGCAAGCCAAAAATATATGGATTACCTGCTTCTGGTAGCGCCTGTGTTTCTCTCTCCTAGTGCACAAGCAACCAGATACTGTGAGTTAACAGGGATTAACTGCTTTAACAGAGAATCATGTCTGGCAGAGTGGGACATGAAATAGTAGGGCTAGAGGAATGTTTTAAGTTTGGCAGATGTGGAAATTCAGTGACAGGACGTGGAGGCTTTAAACTGCTGTGGTTTAGAAAGATTAGTGTGAATATGATTTTTGGGGTGATGGAGAGGTCCTTATGAATTCAAGTAATATGGATAGGAATACTGCATCAAGTAGTAGGTGGAAGAGAGTGTTGTGGAGTGATACTGAACTGTGCCCTAAGATTGCATCTTTCTGGCTTTGATTAATACATAACAGCAAGAGTATCCATCACAGACCCACAGAATGGTTGAGGTTGGAAGGGACCTCTGGAGGTCACCTTGTCCAAACCCCCCTGACTCCAGAAGGGTCACCTAGAGCCAGTTACCCAGGACCGTGTCCAGACAGCTGTTGAAGATCTCAAAGGCGGGAGACTCCACAACCTCCCTGGGCCACCTGTTCCAGTTCTCAGTCACCATCATGGTGACAAAGTGTTCCCCGATGTTCAGAGGGAACCTCCCGTGTTTCAGTTTGTGCCTGTTGCCCCTTCACCTGTCGCTGGGCACCCCTGAAAAGAGCCATGCTTCATCCTTTTTGCACCCTACCCCCAGCTGTTTGTACACCTTGGTGAGGTCCCCCTGAGCCGCCTTTTCTCCAGACTCAACAGTCCCAGCCCTCTCAGCCCTTCCCTTCGCAGGGTCATTATGTAGTGAGAGAAAACTTGACTCTTCATTCAGGTCGATTCAGATCCATCTTAGTTGAAGTATCGATAAGGGCAAAATACAGATTATTTTTTTTTAACCTGGATATTAGCTCTCTGAGAGTAATTGTTAAGTCATGGTAAACATGGCATGCACTTTTCTTCCCAATAAGATTTTGCATAAAGCTGTGAAAATAATGTTTTGCCTTTTTTTTCCCCCAATGAGTCTGAATGCTTACCTAAGAAGGCAGCTGAATTCAGGAACAGGAAAGGTGGGAAGTGCTTAAAGTACTTTTTCCCATCTCCTTAGTGTGAAGTAATTCCTATGTACATTAATCTTTTTCAGAGTATCTGTTTGTGATGCTGCCTCAGAACAAGTGCAGTACATCTCTATAAGGTGTGAAGTCTACCTCTTTTAAGCCAATTCTTAAGCTTACTGTCATTTACTTAAAAGACTTACTCTGTACATAAGCATTTAGAAGTCTAAAATGTTTATTGGAGGCGCAACAGCAATACCATCTAGAACAGCCAACTACAAAATCAACTGTCATACACGTTTGTATTGTAGTAGTAATCATTTACTTCCTTGTCTAGAAACTGGAATTTAGAATGTTCGTCCTGTTCTAAATTCTACAGTTCAGTTTAGAAAGCTTTGTTGTTAACTTTTTCTCACAAATCTAAACTGAAATTAATGAGCATGTCTGCTTCTTGCAAAGCGCCTATGGTTTTGTTCATTAGTTTGGTTAACAGGCTTTGAGCTTGGTTCAGCTTCCACGCAGAGTCATCTGGTGCCTTTTTGGCAAATGTCCTGATTACAGTACAATATTGCAATAGATCGTAGATGCTTGAAGGTGAGAAAATTGAATTAAGTTCTTATTTTGATTAGTTTCAACAATAAAACACAACATTTCGTGGTATTATTCTTGTTTTTTCTCTAATGTTTGTGTAGTGAAGCTTAGATTTTATGGAAGCCCTTGATTCTCCTATGTTGGGGCACAACCCCTGTATTTTTTTCTTTGGAATATTGAAAATTCACGGCATATCAGACTGCACATTCTGTTAGTAGAATTGTATTTTGAGTCAGATTTTAAAAGATACCTGAGCACAAAATATAGATGGTCAATTAACCCCTACTTTTAACTCTTAATCGATATGTCCTGGATTATTTTTGTCTTGTCCTCTCTTAAACTTGTGGAAACTTGTTGCATCCACAGTGTCCTTTGGCAGGACATCAAACAGTCTTCTCCCCATTCCTTGAAATGCCATCTCCTTCTGCTAGCTTCATTTGATGATGATACAGTTTCTCTTTTGGGAGGCATTGGGAAAATGGAATATACATCCATGATCTCTGGCATTAATTATCTTCTTAGACCTCTATCTTTCTTTTCCGCATATTTGTTATCCTTAGTATCATTAACTGTAGAAAACACAAATACAGAGCAAGAGCAATCTCCATTGCAGGATCTAAGGTACTTCTTGAACTATGGCTGCCTCTCCTCCTTTTCGTTGAATTCTATTTTGTGTTTTTTTCTTCTGGCACTTGCAGTTTATACGATAAGATTTCCTAGGTTGGAGGTTGGTGTAGGTGGTAAGTACATTATTAAATCTAGCTTACGTTGCTCAACAGACTGAACCTGTGATAAATTGTAAGTCAGGTACTAGACAATGAAAAGAAAGTGTATGCCTAAGTAGTACTCTTAAAGAGAGAAAATGAATTAACTTCTGTTTAAGTGGTAGAGGTAACTATTTTGGATTAAAAAGTCCTTAGTGATGATGCATTGTACACATAGTGATGTGGCCATGATTCTGAACAGCTTGTTTTTAGGAACATAGCTGATAACAAAACCTTTTGGAATATCCTTAAACTAAGTGTGAGATATACTCTTGGGATGGTCTTAACTGGGAGTGATTCAGACTTAAAAAAAGGTATCTTTGCAGATACTGATAGCGTCCTTGGAATATGAATGTTTCATTAGCAAAATGCCGTTTCTTTTGTCCAATCTTATGCTAAACATTTGTAATTGCAAAGAATGAGCAGGAAGAATTAAAGATAAATTGTCAGAATAAGCTAATAAAAATGTATTTTATGATACAGCAAATTTGATTTCAGTATTTATGTACATATAAAGGTGAAAACTTTGGTGATGCAAGTGTATTTTTTCTGAACATATACTTCATTAATGTGTGTTACCACACATTACTTGCTTTAGCAGACATTTTCAAAATCTTTGACAAACCTTTTCAAGGCAAATTACAGAGTAGTCCGGAAGGATACTTGACTTACATTTTTTTAATTCCTCCCTGCATTTTTCAAAAACTTGGGAAAATGGTAAAAGATGTTACAATTTTGAAATCCTCATGTTCAGTCGAACAGGATCGGATAGACTGTGCTCCTGTTGTGCTCAGTAGATGCAATAAACTCTACTTTTTCTCAGTTAAAGTAAAGGTATTCCTATGTGAGGACGAACTTTAGTATTTGTATTAACACAGTATTTCAGTGTTTGTTTTTGAGATTCCACAAAAAACTAGTAGTAATAGTGCAAGAAAGGGTTGAATGTATTGCTGCATACTTTGTTCACTTAGAGAATATAATTAGCAGAACTTTTAGTTCAGATAGATGGATTCTTAGAAGTTACAAACTTTTGATTGCTTCAGGTTGGCACAGAAACTAATTTTCTTGCAGTGGATGGGAGGAGAACTAAATTGTACTAATTAAGACTTCAAGATTAAAATGAGTCTGTGTGTTTTCAACTCAGTTGTTGAGATCTACAACACCCCAGAAAGCAACATTTGGAAACACACTACTGCATTTGCTTGTTACGTATGTCAGAATTTCTATGAACACTAACAGTTGAAAGACAGTGACTTGTGGCGTGACACATTTTTTTCATTCACGTTGAGCAGTGGATTCTGTGAAAGCAGAGTAGTTATTTTTGAGTTTACGTAAGAAGGAAGAATCTATTTTGCGTTTTAAAAAGGGTTAGGCAATAAGCAATTAAAAATGACACAGTAGCGGCATTACCTGCTGGATAATAACTGTATATGTCACTGAGTAGTCTTCAAAAATCTAGCACGGTAGTACAATTTACAAAAGTTCTTAATGATAAGCTCTCAGCATGTAGCTTCTGTGCATCATCAAAACATTGTACTACGCAAATAGTACATCACAGCTCTCACGTATTTTGTATATATAACTTATTTTTAAAAACCCCAGCATATAGATCTCTTGCTTTTCATGTTCTCAGGTGTCTTAGATTTATTTTTCCTTTTTTTTAATCTGTGTTTATAATACGTGTCTGTGAAATATGTCGATTAAAAGGGTGTGCAGTGGTGTCTTCTGAAGGAAGAGGAAGTCGTTCCCTGTATCAGAGCTATGGAAGGGCGTAGAGGACGACCACCAAATCCAGACAGACAGCACTCTAGAGAGGAGTCTAGAATGAGACGACGCAAAGGTCGACCTCCGAATGTTGGTAGCACTGAATTTCTAGACAACACCGATGCAAAGCTTTTAAGAAAGCTCCAGGCTCAAGGTAAGAAGTGTGTTATTGTTTTCACGAACAGAGGGTATCATTATATAGAGAGTTAATGTCTTTTCTGAGGAGAAGTGATGTCTTACAATATACAACATTTTATTGTGGAAATTTGTCACATGCTTTTGTTGAAGCCTTTTTCAAGATCAGTAAATGTGTGTGTGATTCAAGGGAAGAAATGTCTTTGTAAATGCGTGTGTAAGGGCTTACTCTATTTAGGTTTAGAAAATTTTAAAAAGCAGACATCCAGTAATCCAGTTACCACTGACGTATTTTTTAAATTGGCAAAAATTAGCAGGTCTTTGTTTTCCCCCGTAACAACTCAAACAACAGTGGACTTGGAAATTGAAATTGAGAACCACTGAAGTTTGCATTTCTGTGAAGCTTTTGGCTGTTCCAGGGAAAATGCTTTTCTTGTGAAATCTTTGAGAATGACAAGATTTAAATGTCTGTAAAGTTGAATGGGATCCTATAATAAGTAGTACCAATGTTGACAGTAGAACTTTTGTGATATCAAGTACTACTATATCAAAAACACGAGAGTCTCATTTTAAATAAACATCAGGTACATGACTTTTAAATTTCAATTCTTTAGTCCATAACTGTATCATATTTTCTGAATAAATTAAATCTGGAAGAAATTAAAATTGGAACTAAATCTGGCAAGAGATGTCAAAGACAAGAAGGGCTTCTTCTACAAATACATCAGCAGCAGAAGGAAGGCTAGGGAAAACATGGACCCACTGTTGAACGAGGTGGGTACCCTGGTGACAGAAGATACAGAGAAGGCGCAGTTACTGAGTGCCTTCTTCACTTCAGCCTTTACAGCTAAGGC
>NW_009618035.1:45675-46815 GCF_000690535.1 Cariama cristata
CAAACTCTGGAAATAAGAGAAGAAGCCTGGAGAAAGGGAGACTTTCACTTGGTTGAGGATGATCAGGTTAGGGGTCAAGATCATTTAAGCAAAGTGGACACCCACAAATCCATGGGCGCTGATGGGATGCATCCACAAGTGCTGAGGTTGCTGGCAGATGTTATTGCTGAGCCACTCTCCGTCATCTTTGAAAGATCATGGAGAACAGGAAAGGTGCTTGAGGACTGGAGGAAAGCCAGTGTCACTCCAGTCTTCAAAAAGGGCAGGAAGGAGGACCCAGGAAACTACAGGCCAGTCAGCCTCACCTCTGTCCCTAGAAACGTGATGGAACAGCTCATTCTGGGTGTCATCTCTAAGCAACTGGAGCTGGAGGAAAAGAAGGTTATCAGGAGTAGTCAACATGGATTCATCAAGGGAAGTCATGCTTGACCAATCTGGTAACCTTCTACAATGGCATGACTGGCTGGGTAGATGAGGGGAGAGCAGTGGATGCTGTCTACCTTGACTTCAGCAAGGCTTTTGACACTGTCTCCTGTAACATCCTCATAGGTAAGCTGAGGAAGCGTGGGTTAGATGAGTGGACAGTGAGGTGGATTGAGAACTGGCTGGATGGCAGAGCTTAGATGGTCATGCTCAGTGGTGCAGAGTCTAGTTGGAGGCCTGTAGCCAGTGGTGTTCCCCAGGGGTCAGTTCTGGGTCTGGTCCTGTATAACCTGTTCATCAACGACCTGGATGAAGGGATGGAGTATACCCTCAGCAAGTTCACTGATGATACCAAACTGGGAGGAGTGGCTGGTAGACCGGAAGGCTGTGCTGCCATTCGGTGAGACCTCGACAGGCTGGAGAGTTGGGCGGAGAGGAACCTGATGAAGTTCAACAAGGGCAGGTGTAGGGTCCTGCACCTCAAGAGGAGTAACCCCACGCACCAGTACAGGCTGAGAGTTGACCTGCTGGAGAGCAGCTCGGCAGAGAAGGACCTGGGAGTCCTGGGGGACAACAGGTTGCCCATGAGCCAGCAGTGTGCCCTCATGGCCAAGAAGGCCAATGGTACCTTGGGGTGCAGAAGGAAGAGTGTGACCAGCAGGTTGAGGGAGGTTCTCCTCCCCCTCTGCTCTGCCCTGGTGAGGCCACGTCTGGAGT
>NW_009618035.1:47101-65476 GCF_000690535.1 Cariama cristata
ATCATAAGGAAGAACTTCTGTACTTTGAGGGTGGCAGAGCACTGGAACAGGCTGCCCAGAGAGGCTGTGGAGTCTGCTTCTCTGGAGATACTCAAAACCCACCTGGACGTGTTCCCGTACAACTTGGTGTAGGTGACCCTGCTTTGGCAGGGCGTTGGACTGGGGGATCTCCAGAGGTCCCTTCCAACCCCCACCAGTCTGGGATTCTGTGAATGCATCTAATCCAGTATGAAAAATACTTACAGCCCAGGAGTCAGGATGTTTCTTTTAGCGTAAGATTTAACTGTTTTTTGATGTGCTGACTGTGGACATGTTTGGTTAACTACCTTGTATTTTGCAATGTCCTTGCTAACAGTCCATGTGCCTGTAATATCTGCCTTGGTGCGATTCTTTTCATCTTTTTGCCTTGTTGCCTGCAAAGAGTGCTGTTCTATATAGATATATTTAAGGTACGCAACGGTAATGCTTTGGACAATTGGGCAGAGAGAAGGCATTTCTAGAAATACCTTAGTACCTGGTATGTCTTGTAGTGTTGCACAGCTATTTTACTTGTGTGTTAAGGTGACCACCACCTTTTGTTTGGTCTGAGAATTAGGAAACTGTAAGTGTCAATTGCTGAGGCATCCTAGCATTTGCTGAGAGTCTGTGTATTTGTTGTTGAGACACAGTAACTGATTCCAGAAGTCTTCTCAATGGGAAAAGATAAGCCCTAGTAACTAAGCCATTTTGCTTCACTTTGTATCTTCCCTTTCACTTTGTATCTTCCCTTTCCCTATATTGGTCATTGTAAGGGATTGGGAGGGAGAATTTAGGAGCGCTCTGCCATGTCTATTTTCTCACCACAGACTGCAGCATTTAATAAAATGAACAAAAATATATGGTCTATATATACAAGAAGATTCAGAATGTATATTTGATGTTACATATGTTCATATCTACCTTGCTGCTTTTTTCCCCTCACAAGGACATAAAAAACGTCTCAGTGGCTCAGCCCAGGTGTTGATCTGGCACAGAGCTCTGTCTCTAGTAGTGGCCATAGGAGATGCTGCTTAGAGAAAGCATGTGAAAGCATGGTCCGTTTATTTCCTCATACGTGCACTGTGGCATCCTGAGGTGTTTTATGAGTGATGTTGTAGAGTACATTTTTTTTCTTGCTCCATTTGTTCTCTGTTTATGGAACGGTTGCCCATGAATTAGCCTGTTCTTTTGAGTTTTTCAGCTTCCTGACAATGTTTGCCCTACCAGCCTCCTGCGGCAACAAGTTCCAGAAGTCTGCAAACTACTGGACCATTTTAATTTTTAAAAAAATGATCTTCTGTTGCTGGTAGCAGGTGTTCCCTAGTTCCGTTGTTGTGGGGTTTGGAGAATAATGGTCCTCCAATTTATGTTATCCACCACCATGATGACTTTGCAGACCTTGATCCTCTCTGTCCTTTGTCGTCTTCTCTCCAAACTGAAGAGCACAAGTATATTTAGTATTTTCTAAGGTGGTAGTTGTTCCATCCCTTTGATCCCCTTACGTGTCCTCTGATTTCAGTATTTCTTTTCTAGGTGTATTAGCTTACATCTATCTATGATGAAGCTCCTCTGCTACCTTTGCCCACTGTTTTGCAGGGCTTTTCCACAGTTCCTTGCTATCAGCACAGCCTTGGATTTTCCAGAATGCTTAATATCATCTTCACATTTTGGGATTTAACTTTGCCAGTCCCCTTTACAGGTTTCATTGATGAAAAGAGATACTAAATAAAGCTGGTTCTAATATTGATTTGTGGAGAAACCCTCTACTAACTCTTCTTCATCACAAATGGTGACTGCTGATCTCTGCCCTTCTTCACCTGCTATAATTTAAAGAGTTTTCAGTCTGTGAAGCTTTCCTTCAATGACAAAACAGCTTAGTTGTATTAGTAATGTTTGACTTAGAACCTAGTCAAATACTTTCTGAAATTCCAAATACATTATGTCTGTTAGATTCTCTTTAGCCCCATGTTACTGACGCTTTCATTGAAACCTGAAATTAGGCAGAATTTCCCTTCGTAGAAGCCATGCCAACTGTCTGAAGTGATGGTATTTTATAACGTGGTCAAGTAAGTATATATAAGACATAGTATGTACCATAAGACTCTACAACCTCAAGAGAAAAGGAAGATCAGACTAACTGACCTGTGGTTTCCAAGACTTGTACTGGAGCCCTTTTTTTTTGTTGATGAGAGTCGCCAGTCCTGTGACACAGTAACAGTTGTTAATAATATGGTCAACAACCAGACCAGTGTCTCTATGGTTTCATGTTAAGTGTTTTCTTCAGATTTCTCAGCTTGCTTTGTCCCATCCTGGTCATCTGTTAACATCTGACTTACTTTCTTGATCTAATACTTCTTTTATATTCTTTTATATTCTTTTCTTTTATATTCTTTTGTACTTGTAACTCGTCTAGGTCTTCTGACCTGCTGCTGTAGACAGCACACTGAGTAGAGGAATCTACCTGACATCTTTAGCAGCAGACTGGCACAAGGAATTCAGTAACCTTTTTTTCTAAGGCTCTTTTTTCTGTCTTGTTTACTGTTACGTCCCACTGATTGCATTTCTGGCTTCCTGTTGTGATGTATGTAAAGATCTTTTACTGTTTGCTCAGGCATCCTTTACAAGGTGCTCTTCAAATTATTTTTTACCCTTTTTAAGTCTTAAGTTTGGTGTGTCATAGGATTTCCTGTTCTTGTTTGAACAAACTTTTCATTTTTTACATGCTCACCATTTTCCTATGATGGCCTCCTTTTCTGAAGAGCCAGATACGGACTACCTTTTTCTTTTTTAAAATGCAGCTCAGTGTTTACCTGGTCAAGCATACTTTTTTTTGAACTGCTTCTAGGTTACTCACTTGAAGTGAGTAATTCCATGCTTGAAGACTGCTTTTGTACAGCTTCCTTTAGAGTTCCACCAAATGGACTACACAGATGTCTCTTCATTCATTATTTTTCTGTGATGTGACTTGATACTGCACTTTGCAAAGAAAGCTGGTCTTCTGCCTGTACATCCCATTCTGATATTCCTATAATGTTGGTACCTGGCAACACCATGTGTTCTTAATTATACTTCTGCTGTGTCCGTGGGATGTCCATTACATCTGGACTGTCATTTGCTACCAAGAATTGTCGTTTCTCTAATTTCTTTTTTGATTTCTTGGCACGATTTATCAGCCTTTAAATTTTGCTCGATACAGCGCATTGTAGTTGAATGGAAATACAGCTGGTCTGATTTGTCATCCCTGTTTTTTGCATTATAGGTGTTTTGTTTCCCAGCTGTCCTTTTCAGATGCATGCTGAACATTAACTACATCCTCCTCATGGATTGTGTCAATTCAGACTAAGTGGTCCTCTACATCTGTTGGCCTTTCCATAGTTCATAGTGAAGTTCTCCTCTGTAACGTAAATTGTAATTTCCAGCTACTGGTTCTGTTTTGATTAAGGTGTAACTTGTTCTTCTGCATGGTTTCCCCTTGTCCCTGAAGGTTTCCTTGTTGTCATGTACATATTTACCCTTGCTATCTACAGCATCATCTTATCTACACATGGATTTTCCATGTGTCTGCCTGTGTCTTGGTCATTGCACAAGAAGCTGACAGTATTCTGCAGAATGCTATGAAAAAGGTCCCGGACCTCAGTCCTTTGAATAGCAAGCTGAATTTGACCTCCAGAAAATCTGTGTCAGTGTGTCCATGCACAGTTCATCTGAATTTCATAAACATTCTCACTTAAAGTAGTAGAATACTTCAGGAAGTTACTAATTAGCAGAAGAGTGACTGGCTGTAGGTAGCCACAGTAAGGAGAAGCGTGACCCAGATGAATGTGCTCTTACTGTATTGTTAAAAAAGGACCAGATAATTACACGAGCTCACTCTAGAAGGAAAACAGGAATTCCATGCTTTCTCAATAAAATGTTGATTTAGTACTCAGACAAATGTTTTCTGCTTTAAAAAGAAAGAAGAAATCAGTTTTTAAATGAAACAGCATTATTGACCTGATGCTATCACTTAATAGGTAATTTTTTCCTCCAAAAATAGTGCTTTCTTTTATGTTGAAAGTATCCGCATTCATTTGCGCTGTTGATGTAGTTACTGATACATGAGATGCCACTGAAGTTAATTCATAGTAAAATGTTCTCAAGATAAATGTGTGCAAAACAAATCCACTCTTTTCTCTACCTTTACCTCCTGCAAATGTCTGGAACATAAGCTATATCTTTACTGTTGGACAGCACTGTTTTTATGAACTTAATATTTTCTTTTTGTAACAGAAATAGCTAGGCAAGCAGCACAAATAAAGCTACTGAGAAAACTCCAGAAGCAGGAACAAGCTCGAGCTGCTAAAGAAGCGAAAAAACAGCAAGGTAGGAATTACTTGTGAAATTTCTGCATGCTGACAGATTATTTTGAAAAGTAGTAATGAAAAGTTAGCTATCTCTTGTCATGTTCTGCTGATATTTTTTGTTTGCTTTTGTTTGTTAGCTATTATGGCAGCTGAAGAAAAGCGCAAGCAAAAGGAGCAGATAAAGATAATGAAGCAGCAGGTAAACTTCATGTGATTGCTCGATAACGTCTTTAAATTATGCTTTGAATTCTTGCATTAGGGGTATTTTAATTATTTAGTAAATTATTAAGTATGCTGATTACAAAGTGAATGTTTTACATCTAGTTTTAAAGAGCACACAGTGTATATTACTTAAAATTCTAGTGTCTGTAGTTGTTGTTCATGTTGTCAGGACATCCCAAGTTTGCCAGTGTTAATTCAAGCCACCCAACATATGTAATTGCTTGCCACTAACAGTAAGAAATCAAAAATCCTGCTACTGAAGTTCAGTGATGCAGTCTTCCTTCTTTTGGTTCTGTGAAAATGAAGAGTGTTATATCTGTTTATATAAATACTGGAATAATGTAATTAGCTTCTTCAGTGGTTCTGGCTGGCTGTCAGTGGTTTTAGGTTGTGTGTGAAGGGTTGTATCTCAGTATGCCAGTGAATTAATACGTATTTTTAAACACATTAAGTATTGTTAAATATTGTAATAGCAAATACTTCCAATAAAAGTGAGCCCATATAAACTTTACCAAATGAAGCTACTTATGGAAGCAGGCTTTTAAATATTTTTAACAACTGATTTTAAAAATTAGTGAGAATTTACGCATGTTGGGAATCTGAAAATTTTTAACAAGAAATAATTTGCATCCAAAAATATATTTGCATGGTTGGTTTTTTATATTCATTCTGTTCGGTATGAAACTTCCTACAGAGTTCAGAAATTAAATACTGCATCTGGTAGTAGTCAAAGGACAAGTGTTTTAGTTTTCAGTGAAAAGACATTTTTTGTGTTCAGTACCATTATTGCTTTAGGTTTTTACCCTCTTACAGTGGCAGAGAATAAGTATATAGAACTCCTAAAAGTAGGGGACGTTGACTTCGGTAGGCCAATTCAACCTGTACTACTGTTGAATTAGTGTGTGTATGCATAGTACAGATAGTACATTTAATTATTTTTAAAAAAGAATGTCTGAATATTGTTTGAATTAACTTTTATGTTCAATGTTCATATTATTCTTATAGTAGTCTTTATAGAGGCTTAAATTCAAGGGATATATGGAGATGGAAAGTGTGAACATTTGCTATTAAAACCAATACCTTTTATTCGTGATAGAAACTTTTACTGACATTTCCATGAAATTCTATAAATTCTATTTGCTTTTCATGATATGTTACTTTGTCATGTAATGTGTATTTTCAACTCTAAGTAAAATTTTGAAATTGGACATGGGAGGAGAGGATTTCAGGTTTGACTTCCACTGCATTCAGTGCATCAGCTTCCTAATTTGTTTAATTAACTTCCTGATTTAAAATTCCTCATGCCTTTCGTACAGGATAAATCTGAAGTCTTTTGCAGGGAAAATGTTTCTTCAGTGGTGCAGTGTCTTCACTGTAGTCTCAAGGCTGGTTTCCATTTATATTGTAGTTCAGTTGTATTTTTTCTAAAGGTGATTTAGTTGCAATGTCTTTTGAGCTCTAGTTACACCTTTTCAACCTGTTGTGTTAGGTTTTGTTGAGTAATTTTATTTTACAGCTAAGCTGCATTTAGATCTCTATAGAAGCTTCATATCTAACATTCAGATTCAGAAATCAGCAAACCAAAACATTTATGTATTTGATTTATTTTGTGTTTGTTTTTTTTTTTAATTTCAGACAACAATTAATTAGGGTGAAGTAATAGAATCATAGAATTGTTTAGATTGGAAAGGACCTTTTAAGATCATCCAAGTCCAACTGTTAACCTAACACTGCCAAGTCCACGACTAAACCACATTTACACATCTTTTAAATGCCTCCAGGGATGGGGGCTCCACCACTTCCCTGGGCAGCCTCTTACAGTGCTTGACATCCCTTTTGGTGAAGAAACTTTTCCTAATATCCAATCTAAGCCTCCCCTGGTGCAACTTGAGGCCATTTCCTCTCAGCCAGTCACCTGTTACTTGGGAGAAGAGACCGACCCCCACCTGGCTACCCCCTCCTTTCAGATCGTTGTAGAGAGCGATCAGGTCTCCCCTCAGCCTCCCCTTCTCCAGACCAAACACCCTCAGCTCCCTCAGCCGCTCCCCATCAGACTTGTGCTCCAGACCCTTCACCAGCTTTGTTGCCCTTCTCTGGAATCGCTCCAGCAGCTCAAGGTCTTTGTATGATCTCATCATCTCACCACTTAGAAATAGTACTAGAAAACGAGATGTCTCATTATTTTGCCTGTAAGCGGCACCCTGAGGTGTTAAAAAAGCCAATGAATATATAAAGGCCTTTCACATTTGAAATCCAGATACTAAAATCTAACATACTTTTTTTTTTTTTAAAGTAGTTAACCAAAATTGGTGGTACTGCAGACTACCTTAAATATCCCAAGAATACCTAACAAATAGTCCCCTGTTGGTAACTGTTTAGGTTTTTCAGTGAAGCAAGTGCTCAATATAGTAGACAGTAGGTTAGAAGTTGTCACTCTACCATCTATGACTTAAACTAGGAAAGACTGAGAGAGCTGGGACGGTTGAGCCTGGAGAAAAGGCGGCTCAGGGGGACCTCACCAAGGTGTACAAACAGCTGGGGGTAGGGTGCAAAAAGGATGAAGCATGGCTCTTTTCAGGGGTGCCCAGCGACAGGTGAAGGGGCAACAGGCACAAACTGAAACACGGGAGGTTCCCTCTGAACATCGGGGAACACTTTGTCACCATGATGGTGACTGAGAACTGGAACAGGTGGCCCAGGGAGGTTGTGGAGTCTCCTGCCTTTGAGATCTTCAACAGCTGTCTGGACACGGTCCTGGGTAACTGGCTCTAGGTGACCCTTCTGGAGTCAGGGGGGTTTGGACAAGGTGACCTCCAGAGGTCCCTTCCAACCTCAACCATTATGAACTTCTATAGATAGTGAGAGCTTCGAAGTTTCCACTTCTCAAGGCAACCCATACTTGTTAAAGAAAGGCAATTAACACAGACTTTTATTAAGTGGTCCTTACATTCTCAGGTGTATGTGGAGCAAGAATTGCTTAATTGACGAATACATCAAATCCAGACCTTATCATGATCATATTCCTTCTTGATAGATAAACTGATAAAATTTTCATGATTCTGATGTGTAGAATACTTCTTTTCTTCTTCTCTGAGATATTTCTTTGATCTGTGCTGAAAAGTTTGTTCTGTATTAACTGTAGCCTTTGTGGAATTGACAGAGTATAGTACATACTCGCAACTTTTGTATATTTTTGTTTTATAATGGGAGTTAATAGAGACTTAAGGTCCATGCTGTGAGCTTTACATGTTGAAAATAAAAGTTCAACACTGTATAAACAAGGCCTATATGAGAGATGGGGACAGACTTTTTAGCAGGGTCTGCTGTGACAGGACAAGGGGTAATGGTTTTAAACTAAAAGAGGGTAGATTTAGACTTGACATAAGGAACAAATTTTTTACAAGGAGGGTGGTGAAGCACTGGAACAGGTTGCCCAGAGAGGTGGTGGAAGCCCCATCGCTGGAGGCATTCGAGGTCAGGCTGGATGGGGCTCTGAGCAACCTTATCTAGTTGGAGATGTCCGTGCTCACCGCAGGGGGGTTGGACTAGATGACCTCTAAAGGTCCCTTCCAGCCCAAATGATTCTATGAAGGCTGCTGAATTAATTTGCTGGATAAGGTAGTCTTATGCTGGACTTGTGAACAGTTTAAGGAGCTGGTAAGATTTGCCTGAAGTTTGTAAGACTTCATGAGATGCTCTTGTGTTGGAGCTCTATTCTTCAGGAAATTTTTTATGTCTTTCTGTTCTGTGATTGCTCCTTTTCTGTTAAATATTTTAGATTATCTTTTCTTATGGGCTTGGTTTTGGTTTTAGTTGTTTTTCAATAAAGTATATACATCACTATGTATTCTCTGGAAAGTAAAATTTTAGAGTAGTCCATATTCTAGAGACTCAGACCAGCTCACAAGAAAGCAATGTCTTCCATACAGATGGGGCTTTACCCTCACTGTTGGGAAAACATCTGCTGTTCAGAGAAGAGTGTTGAGCTCCATTTCAGGCTTCTGATTTAGGCATCTCAGTGTCCAGGGCTTTTCCATGGTCTGGGTTTGCTGTTAAAACTTTACAGCAGGTCTAGCTGAATGTATTGCAACAGTTCTCTTCATAATGGTCCCTTCCTAGTCACTAGTTCAATCAGCTTTTTTTGGCGATAATAGACCCTCAAATGAAATTTTAAATATGAGCTTTGGTTATTACTATTTAACAGGCAAAACCCGTGCGGCACAGGAAATGTGAACTAATCCCAAAGTTTGCAATGACTGCATTTGTAAATCAATGTAATAAGACTTTATTCAGATTTTAGGAACTGATTCCTGAAAAAGAGTAAATTAGAATATGTTTACACAGCATCCATGTGTGGAGTGCTTAGCTTGATAATTTTTTTCTTACCATGATGGCACATGCTGAAATGTATTGTACTGCCTGTGGCTGCTGTTTTGTTTATTGTTTTTGTTACTTCATTCTTCAACATGTGTAAAACTCAGTCCCCTATACTACATACTAAGGCATCCAAACTCATCATCAATTGCTTGAATGCTTTAAAAATCTGGAGAAACTCAAGTGTACTTAACCATGAATGTATTATCCAGGTCGCATGTGGGTGGCTGTTACTGGCTGACAGAGTATGTGCTTTGGGTGTCACAGTACTCACGAGTCTCCATGTTGCCCATGGTACCATAATGAACGGAACGGCTGCTAGAACCAAGGCAGAAAATCGTGGTTTGACAGAAGCCTATATTTCTTATTCAGGGAGATCACACCAAAACATCACATTTTTCATGTCATAGCTCCCATTTTCAGTCATTCCTGAATAGCTTCACCATTGCCAACTAGAATTTGAATGGTGCTAGCATACTTACTTTGTCATTAATCTGGTCCCCCTAAAGCTGTTAAAAAAGCCCCAAACTATGACAACTTAAGTATGAGCAGCTGTGCGTAAGTAAGTGTTGGTTCCTGCAGGGATGTACCATAAGGAACATTTATAACATGTCTTCTAATGCTAGTAAAAATTCTAAACATATGCTGTTATATGGGGACAGTTGACTACAATGGGTGTGAGAGTCGATATCAAAAAGTATTATATATAAACTTGGTCATCTTTTTAAATGTAAAAGTAAATTTACTTTCTCAGTATTGTTTTTTTAAAAAGAAATATCTTTCTTCCCCTTGTAGGAAAAAATTAAGCGAATCCAGCAAATCAGAATGGAGAAAGAACTTCGAGCTCAGCAAATTTTAGAGGTAAAAATAATGGCTCAGATAAAATTTTTGTGTTGCCATTAAAGAATATTGTATTTTATTAGTCACACATGCAGTTAGGAATGTAACTAAATATAACAGCTCTAACAACCTGGACTTTCCAAGGTCAGTTCAAAAACGTGTCTTAAAATATTTTTCTGAAGTAAAATCTGTATTAACTGCGACCCAAATCTTGCAGATGTTCACTTGAGTTCCCAGCTTTCTACACAAATACTCTTGTATTTGCTGAAGTTAACAGCGTAACTATTCCTTTGTTAGAAAACAAGTTTGCAATAATAGGATGTTAAAGCAGTATCATGCTGTGCTCTGTATGAAGTGCAGTAGATTGAACGAACTAAGTTTATATATACGGTATACTATACTAGTTTGCTAGTATACTGGCAAAGATAGACTGCTAGTTTTCAAGTCTCCATTCATGGAAAAATTAATGGTAATCTCTTTGCCATTTATGTCTTGCTGATTCTGTGTATACTTACTTTCTTAGTTATAAGAGCCAGGTGAAGCAATTTTGAGTGGGATTTGAAATTCTGGTTTAATTTTTGAAAAGTAGATGAATTGTGAATTGATTCATTATGAAAACTGCACTGGGTAAGAAATCTGTTGCAATGTAAATGACGTGTGATGGTGTTTTGAACTTTCAAAGGCATGTAGCTTCATTTCTAGTCAGATTATTTTCAAGTTGTGGTGATGCTGTTGTGTGACCTGTTTTGCATGCACAGGCAAAAAAGAAAAAGAAGGAAGAAGCAGCAAATGCCAAATTATTGGAGGCCGAAAAACGAATAAAGGTTAGTTTAGAGGAGCTCCAAAAACAAGAACTGTGATGTTGTGCGTAATATATGTTGATGTATAAAAGCAGTAAATTTGGAAGAATATTCATTGATAATGAAACTGTAGACATGGGATATGAGTAACGTTTACATATATTTATATAAATACGTGAAGCATACACACAAGTTTGTGTTGCATACACACGCATACATACATTCATACATACACACATGAAGATATAGAGAGACAGTAGTTTTTCGTGTGCTGTTACCATGAGTTTTACTTACATGATGCTTGCTTTGCATAACTTAGAATCTCGTGCAGTAACATTATGCACAATATTCTTTTAACCACACTGTATTAAAAAACCTTGTTGCTTCTCAACAAGCGTGGTCTTTTCTGGGCTGTATGTCTACAAGAATACAGAACTCCTTCGAAGTTGGAAAACGCTGTTTCTCTGTGTACTCCTGTTACTGCTTTGGCATTTGTGGCGTATTTTAACATGGAACTCCCAACTCTACGGACTTGCTATCGTGTATACTGTGTATGCTTCTCTGTGGTCAGTTTGGGGAGGGCGGGGAAGTAAGAATTTAATTCAGATGTGCTGTTTTAGTGTGATAAAAATGTGCAACTTGGTAAGTAAATTTTGATAGATATTTTAAATACATTTTTGTTCTTTTGTTTAAGGAAAAAGAGATGCGAAGGCAGCAAGCTGTTCTTCTGAAGCACCAGGTTGGTATACGTTCAGTTGAGCAAACAGACAGAATGCCAATTGTGAACTACTACTTAAGCTGGGGGGTGCGGGGAGGGGGTGGAATCTTCAAAATACGCCCTTTTTAAATTTCTGGGTTTGATTCCTGCACAAATTTTCTCTCACCTTATGATTGGTTGCTTTGCTTTGGTATTGGGGTCTTTTGGGGAATTATGAAGTGGTTTTATGACTTTGTGATTTCTGTTTCATAATGTTGTGCCAACTCTTTCTACCAGGAGTTGGAGAGGCATAGACTAGATATGGTATGGGTATGTTTATTTTTGTACATCTAACACCGCATTGTGATTTGGTTGTGATATGGTTGTCATAGCAATGCATAAAATGTAGCACTGGCTGCTGTCATATTACATACTGCTGCATGGCTTTACAGCACAGTGCATTGCATACATCTGCTTGTCTTGTCTGTTAAGGAAAAAAAAGACACGTCTTGAACATGTGTGTAAATTGAACATGGGAATAAATAAATGAGGTTTTTAACCAGAAATATGTTACTGATGTCCCAGTAGAAATTGGACTACTGTATAAAATCAGGGATTACTTAATGCAAAATCAGTAGGTAGTCATTTGGATAAGTTTTGCAAGCCTTGTCCCATTCACTGGGAATGAATCCAGACATTTTAAATACAATTTGAATTAACCTATTTTAGAAATGAGGATAATGTCTTTCCTAAGTTTGTAGGGTACTGAGGAAATTAGCTTTCAGTCGGCGGTAAATACATAATGTTATAAGTATCCAGTGAAACATTAGAATGTAATCCTAGCCTCACTGACTTAGATGATGAAATTCCCATACCCTTTCCTGGGGCCAAGATTTACTCTACAGCTTTTGAGGCAAAAAACTGATACTTAATGCTCTAGAATACAACTCCTTAATGCAGTTGAAGTTACTGACATAATTTATTGAGGGACAGGAGTCAGTAAATGCAAGTGTCGTTGCGTATGTATATGCGCCACCACTAGCTTGATTAAAACTGATCTAGAGCTGAGAAAATTAATCATGTTACTTTGTTACTTGGTTACAAAAAAATGTTAATATTTGCAATGTTTGGAAATGACCAGTTGAAAATTTCTACTGAATTGGCTATTGAAGAAGTAGTTTGCAAGTTCTGTAATAGCAGATGTAAGGTAACTGACCTGTTCCAGCCAACCATTATGCTTATTGTTCTGCCAGCTTATGAAGGAGCATCACAACTGACCATAAGTAAATCTGTATGCTTCTTTTTTACACTGTCTCCATGTTCATTGCTTTACCTTTTTGCTTTTGATTGTTCTTGTATTTGCTTTCTAAACCTGAACTAAAACATGCACAGACTTGGCCATTCTTGTCCTATATTTAGTATTTACTGTGACTTGTCTATTAATGCTAAATTTGTTACTCAGCTTTTTTACTGATTTGAAAATGAGGGTTAGTTTTGTTCTAATCTTACCTGCTTCAATAGGAACGAGAAAGGAGAAGACAACATATGATGCTTATGAAAGCCATGGAAGCACGTAAAAAAGCAGAAGTGAGTATTAACCTCTGAAAGTTTGAAGTTTTCATACTTTCATTCTGCAGCGATCTGTAGAAGAGCAGTGTCTTTGATGTACTGTATAGTACATATACTATATATACTGTATGTATAGTTTCATTTGTATGCATGGCAGTGGCAGGACAAGAAGCAACAGGCACAAATTGAAATACGGGAAATTCTGTTTAAACTTAAGAAAAACTTTTTAACTCTGAGGGTGATGGTTGAACACTGTTAGAGATAGTCCAGGTAGGTTGTGGAGTTGCAACCTACTGTTGCTGATACTGCTGGAGGGAGCAACGACGACAGGGACAGGACACACATGGAGAGATGGGGACTGGATGATCTCAAGAGGTCCCTTACATTCTCAGGGATTCTGAGCAAGAAGGCAATAATTGCACAGTCACCTCAGAGTCTGTAGTATTTCCTGGAAAGGAAATTTTATTTTTTCTTCTTCACATTGTTCACGCGTAGAAGAGTAAGGACTTCATCATACTGACTTGTCAGACTTGCTGAACAGGTTTTCCTCAATACTTATGCAGCGGTAAAAATACACATCTTATTCCAGTCCAGGCTTCTTAGAACTTGTGGATTTTGTAGATGGTTCTAGATTTGGACCATGACAAAACCAAGCAAATAGGATTATTATGCCTTACTAATTTTACTTTTTTCTCCTTCAGTAGAAAGTACTGCTGCATGACAGAAAATAGATGCTTCATTTGTCGTTTTGTTTTACTAAAAATATGTCAGAAATTCTGAACCAAGAGATAGAGAAGCCTAAAGTCCTAAATGTGTATGTGTCATTTTGTGTATAGTCATTTTACTTTGTCCATCTCTGAGTCTAGTTATTTAACTTGTTTTCTTTTTTGAGCACAGTGATATTAAGCCGATAACAAAAAACTGGTTGATTTCACTTTCCAAAATTTCAGGCTTCTTTTGATGCTGGTTGTCTAAACATCTAGATTTTTTGTTCTGTTCTGTTTCTGAAAATAAGACTGTTTTCAAAATAGCTGCCCATTCCTTAGGATGAGTGCTGCTTATTCTGGTGACTGCTTTCGTTTATATAAATCTAGTATATCACAAAAGAACCTGGTAACACTTGCTTATTATGAGGATTAATGTTAAAGATTAAATACACATTCTGTGCTATTAAATTAGGTATTGGGCAACTGAATTAAACTGTTCCTTTTAAAGTACTGCAAAATGGAAATGTTTTTCATAATTCAAATTATTACTTTGCTTACAAGTTAAGGAACTCTAGATACTTAACTTAGAGGGGAAAAAAATATTCAAGAAACACTGGTAGTCCATATTGGCAAAACCTAACCCAAAATCCATCCACATATTTTCATTGAGTTGACTAATCAGGCCTGTAACTAGTTAAATTTTACTCTTAGCTATACTATCCCATGAAAGACACTGAAGTTTCCCTGCTATTAAGGTAATGTGATAGTGTTTTTGTAATAGAACTTGTTCTTATAACCAGTCTCAATTTCATTAGAAGATTGCAGAAGGAAATGAGGGAAAAGTCTTTAGCTTTGCCTTGAAAAGCAGTTGTAACCACATTGCTTATGTTCATGACTGAGGTAGCTGGAGAAAAAGCCTCTCTTACAGGAATACCACATCCTGCTTATTCAGGTTATGCTGCAGTAAATGAAATGTTACTAGCTAAAACAACTAAAACTTCTTTAGCTTCATTGGTTTGAAATAATACAGTAGTATGTTGCATTATAGATGGTTTAAAACAAAAGATCTAAAAAAAGGTACATGATGGAATAGCATTGATGATGAAACCAGAGCTGTACAGTATGATTGATGAAACTTTTATTAGACCATGATAAACTAATTTACATCTTGTTCCTGAGACTGTCTTCAGTTTTAACGCTGGTGTTCTCTTAAGGGGGACTATCAATGTGAAAACATAATTGCTAACTTTTTTAATTTTACTTTTTATTATATTTCTCTATATCCTGAAACACTTTTTATATCTGTATCCTGAGAGTTTTATAAATAAAGTACAGATAGCTAAGAGGTTGAAGTAAAATAACCATCATTACAGCATCTAGTTGTCAAAGAAATTGTTAAAACTTTTCTCTTAGATATGTTTGTAAATTTAAATGAAACTGACATCCCAAAGCAAATCAGAATTGAACAATACTTCAGTACAAGGAAGAATTTCAGGATTAACTCTCAAGCGGACTAGAAAAGGTGCCCTCCTGGATTTCTTGTTTGTAAACAGAGAGGAACTCGTGGATGAAGTGGTGATTGGTGGCTGTCTTGGTCACGGTGACCACAAAGTAGTTGAGTTTCAAATTGTTGGTGATAGGAGAAAACCCACCAGCAAAACTTCAGCCCTGCAAATGGGGAGAGCTAGTTAGTAAGGTCCTCTGGGAGTCTGCATTTTGAAGGTATTGGGATCCATGAATGCTGGTCACTTTTTAAGAGGACAGGTACAGGCAATTTCAAAGTGTGGGAGATGAAGAAAGCAGGGCAGAAGGCTGAGTAGGGATTTTCTTCTAGAACTTAGGCGAAAGAGGAAAGTGTATACACATTGGAAGCAAGGACAGGCGAAGTGGGAGGACTACTAGGATGCTGTTTGCCACTGTAGGGAGAAAATCCACGCAGCCAAACCTCAATTAGAGCTCAAGCTGGCTAGTACTGTAAAGGACAATGAAAAGGGTTTTTCAAATAATGTTAACAGCAAAAGAAGGATCGGAGAAAACATTGGTTCATTACTTGATGAGGTTGGTCACCTCACAAATAGGGACGTAGAAAAAGCAGAGACATTTAATGCTTTCTTTGCCTTTGTCTTTAACACCAGTGATGGGCCCTGGAACCCCTGGAGCCCTGTGTTGGGAGACCGTGACTGGGGGCATGATAAACTCCCTGCCAATTCTGAACATGTTGGAGAGTTGCTGCTCCAACTGGATGCACATAAGGCTGTGGAGCCTGATGGGATTCATCCCAGGGTACTTAAAGAGCTGACTGATGTTATTGCAGGACCTCTCTCCATGATTTTTCAATGGTCTTGGGAATGTGGAGAGGTCCCAGTTGACTGGAAGCTGGCAAATGTTGTCCCAATTTTCAAAAAGGGAAAGAAGGAAGACTGTGGTAGTTACAGGCCCGTCAAGTCTCACTTTAGTGCCTGCAAAATTACGGAGGTGATTATTCTGGGAGTTCTTGGAAAAGACTTGAGAGACAAGGCAGTCATTGGTCATAGCCAGCATGAGTTCATGAGGTGAAAGTCCCGCTTAACCAGCTTAGTTTCCTTTTGTGACAAGGTCACCCATCTGGATGACCAAGGGAAGCCAGTAGATGTGGGTTTTTTGATTTTGGCAAAGCTTTTGATACTGTCTCTCACAGTATCTTTCTGGACAACATGCCCAGCGTACAGCTGGACAAGTGCATAATATGTTGGGTGAACAATTGGCTGACAAAGGGCTAAAGTAACTGAAGTTACATCAGACTGGCGGCCAGTCAGCAGTGGGGTTCCCTAGGGCTCAATTTTAGGGCCAGGGCTCTTTAATGTTTTTATAAATGATCTGGATGCAGGAGTTGAATGTACATGAAGTAAGTTTGCCAACAATACTAAACTAGGAGGAGCTGTGGACTTCCTCAAGGGTAGAGAGTCCTTACAGAGAGATCTGGACAGACTAGAGAGGTGGGCAATCACCAGCCGTATGAAATTTAACATACGTGGTTATACATACACGTTGGGCTATGAGAGACTGGAGAGCAGCCCCATGGAAAGAGAGCTTGGGGTTTGGGTTGATGGCAAGTTGAATATGAGTCAGCAGTGTGTCCTGGCAGCTAAGAGCACCAACCATGTCCTGGATTGCATCACTTTTGATTTTGGCAAAGCTTTTGATACTGTCTCTCACAGTATCTTTCTGGACAACATGCCCAGCGTACAGCTGGACAAGTGCATAATATGTTGGGTGAACAATTGGCTGACAAAGGGCTAAAGTAACTGAAGTTACATCAGACTGGCGGCCAGTCAGCAGTGGGGTTCCCTAGGGCTCAATTTTAGGGCCAGGGCTCTTTAATGTTTTTATAAATGATCTGGATGCAGGAGTTGAATGTACATGAAGTAAGTTTGCCAACAATACTAAACTAGGAGGAGCTGTGGACTTCCTCAAGGGTAGAGAGGCCTTACAGAGAGATCTGGACAGACTAGAGAGGTGGGCAATCACCAGCCGTATGAAATTTAACATACGTGGTTATACATACACGTTGGGCTATGAGAGACTGGAGAGCAGCCCCATGGAAAGAGAGCTTGGGGTTTGGGTTGATGGCAAGTTGAATATGAGTCAGCAGTGTGTCCTGGCAGCTAAGAGCACCAACCATGTCCTGGATTGCATCACGCACAGCATCGCTAGCCAGTTGAGGGGGGTGATTGTCCCACTCTACGCTGCACTGGTGTGGCTTCACCTCCAGTACTGTGTGCAGTTTTGGGGTCCTCAATATAAGAAGGACATCAAACTAATTATTAGAGTGTCTCCAGAGGAGGGTGACCAAGGTGGTGAAGGGTCTCAAGGTCAAGACTTACGAGGAGCAGCTGAGGTCACTTGGTTTGTTCAGCATGGAGAAGAGAAGGCTGAGGGGTGTCCTCGTCACAGTCTACATCTTCCTCAAGAAGGGGCAGCAGAGGGAGAGGTGCTGGTCTCCCCTCTCTGGTGACCAGGGATAGGACATGGGGAAATGGAATGAAGCTGCACCATTGGTTGGACATTAGGAAAACATTCTTCACTGAGAGGGTGGTTGGTCACTGGAACAGGATCCCTAGGGCAGTGGTCTTGGCACCAAGCCTGTCAGAGTTCAAGGAGCATCCGGATGACGCTGTCAGTCATATGGTTTAGCATTAGGTAGTCTTGTGAGGAGCAGGGAGTTGGACTCGATGACCCTTATGGGTCCCTTCCAGCTCATTCACAAATCTGATTATTTTGTTCTATTTCTGTAGTTTCCCCCTTCCCTTTACTTGAATGCAGGTTCCTTAATTGCTATGGTAATTACTAAGTTTAAGTAAGTAGTGCTTTTCAGATTCTTAGATTGTTCTAAGTATAATACGTGGGTTTTATTGTCTGCCCTTTTAATTCTATGTAAGGAAAAAGAGCGAGCGGTTAAAACAAGAGAAACGTGATGAAAAAAGATTAAATAAAGAACGTAAACTGGAACAGCGAAGATTGGAATTAGAAATGGCAAAGGAGCTAAAGAAACCTAATGAAGATATGTGCTTAGCAGACCAGAAGGTAATCATAACGTAAACTTATTTTCTTGCCTCTTGTTTCTGTATTTTGCCATTGTGACAATAACGTTTTTCTTGCAACCACTCCCAAAGAATTCAAGTTTTGGTCTAGATAATTAGATAACTATTTGAAATATATACAAATACAAATTACTGCAAACACTAAAGCACCATATGGTTAGTTAATTAAAAGCAGTTTATTTAAAAGTGTATACTTCCGAAAAAGCACTTGCATGATCACTTAAA
>NW_009618035.1:65503-88717 GCF_000690535.1 Cariama cristata
AGCAGGAATATGTATCATGTCTCTGTGCACAGGCCTTAGATGGAGGTTTTCTCATATGTGCAACTATTCTAAGCTGTTACTCAAAAAAATTATTCTCACAGTCTTCTGTGCTCTTAGTTCTTGTCTTTCAGGACTTGACATACCTTAGGTTCAAGCACCCTCTGTTCCAGAGAATTCCCATCTCTGTGTCCCCCAAATATTTTTACACCACTTTTTGTAATATTGTGGCTCGGAATAGAGCCGTGAGAGCATCTCTTGACCAAAAAACTAAGTATTGATTAATGTCTGGCTTCCTATAATATGTGAAAAGGTAAACGTGCTTCAGCTTTATATTAAATGTACTGGATGGGATGTGGGGGGTAGCTTCTCCACAGCCTTTACCTTCTAGAGTTGTGTAGGTCATATGGAAGGAGCCAATTTGCAGTAGCATCTGGTATCAAAGAAGTTTTCTTTTGAATATACTACTGAATCTTTCATTGTTTTTCTTTACTTTTCAGCCTTTGCCAGAGTTGCCTCGCATCCCAGGCCTTATTCTCGATGGAAGCACATTTTCAGATTGTCTCATGGTAGTGCAGTTCCTGCGTAACTTCGGTAAAGTTCTTGGCTTTGATGTGAATGCGGATGTCCCTTCCCTGAGTGTTCTTCAAGAAGGTTTGCTAAACATAGGGGACAGCATGGGAGAAGTACAAGACTTGCTTGTCAAGCTTGTCTCTGCAGCTGTTTGTGATCCAGGACTTGTTACAGGATACAAGGTAAAAAAAAAAAGGGGGGGAAAAAATTCCATAGTAAACCCTGCATATTTATGAGTGCATTCTTCATAATGCGTCTTTAACACCTCTCTGATTTGGATTTCCATTCTCTTTCCTAATGCTTCTCTTTGGTGTCACTGTTCTAATGTTTCTCAAACACTTTCTGTACCCTATCAACCTTCCCATTTTCCAGAAGTGATATATTTCTGGGCATTTTCTCTACCTTCCCCCATTTTTATTTGGACCCCTTGTAGGGCACTATCACATCTGTTGCCACATCTTTTAATTCCCTTTTTTTTTTTTCCCCCCTCTTTCATTCTTACCTTTATGTTATTACTGTCAGTGAATCTTGCCATTTCTTTCTCCAAAGTCTGCTGTCTACTTTACTTCATCAAAACTCCAATTCGTTCATGATTGTCTTTCTTATTATCCTTCTCTTTCAAACCAACATAGTTCCTTTCTACTTTAGAGCTCTACTTGGCATGATTATATGAACAGTATTCATCAAGTCCCAGTTGGACTATGCCTTTTTTCTTTTAACCTATTTCATTAATATTAAATTACCTCTATTCTTAAAAACTTAGAGGTGAAGACAGTCTAATTTATTACTGTATTCAAGATTTACATTTGAATAATTTACATTTGAAGAAAAATCCTGATTAAAGTCCTTATGTAAAAATGCTAACAAACCCACCCCACTGTTTTATAAACAATAATATAACCTGCAGAGGAAAAGAATTATTTTAAATGTGAGTGTTTGAAACGTCTTTATTCATTTTAGGCTAAAACTATTCTTGGGGAGCACTTGCTGAATGTTGGCATCAATCGAGATAATGTGTCTGAGATTCTGCAGATATTCATGGAAGCTCACTGTGGGCAAACTGAGCTGACAGAGAGCTTGAAGACAAAAGCTTTTCAGGCACATACTCCAGCTCAGAAAGCATCAGTACTTGCTTTTCTTGTCAATGAGTTAGCGTGCAGCAAAAGTGTAGTAAGGTAAGAGATTTATTTCCCAAACAGGTCTGTAAAAATAAAATTATAAAAATGTTATAGTTCAAAAATACTGTATATGCTATGTTCTGTTACGGGAAAATTCTTGATGTTCTTATAATGAAAGGTGAAATTTGCTATGTTACAGCTTCTTAACTTTATGTACTTCTGATATAATGGAAGAATAGAACTTTTCCATGTTTGGTCTGTAAGTTTGTTTTCAAAGCTTGCGCCAAAATTTCTCCAGCTGTTTTTGGAGTAAATGTTGAGGTTGACTTACAAAGAAATTTACTAGGTATTCTAGGGAATAGTTCAGAAGAGTTGTATAAGGCTTCTGCAGTACTCTGTTTACCCTTTTTTCCCTTTTGTGTTTTAAGACCTCTTTTGTCCAAATACTTTAACTAGGGTCGTAAGCTGAGATGGCAAGCCTGATTTATCATGGTGGTAGTTCAAGAATATGTGTGCTTCATTTGTGATCAGTAATGTATAGCATTTCATTGTTAAAAAAACACCTATGCTAAACAACATTCTAAACCCCAACAACGTGCAATAAAAACTTAGGAAATGCCAGTCTTTGGGGTATGTATACCTCCGCATACTTACTGTGGTAAAGTCTTTTATCTCCTAATTGAGTGCTGTTTTCTTTCCTAGTGAATTCTCTTGCTTGTGGTATACTGTACTGCAAAAATGAATCAGGGTTGTGTAAGGCAAGAATGAAAGAGATGCTTCATGTATTCCAAAGTTGAAAAATAGCACAACTGGAGAGTGCAAGTGCTATGCATGTACTGTGCAAGAGAGTTCATGTGTATTAATCAAATTCATCATACTAAGAAACTTTTATCTTATTGCAGATAACCAACTGTTAAGTCAGATTTATTGAAATGCTCATTCAGAACTTGAGTTTCTGTATTTTCATTGAAGAAACAACTAAACCTGCTAAATTGTTGAGGCTGGGATGTCTCAGAAGTGGGCTCGCAGATGGCCACTGTACTGAAGCACTTTTTTGGTTCTGCAATTTCTGCAGTGGAAAGCGAACGTTTGTAGATCACATGTATCCTAGTTAGAATACCATAGATATACCAGTGATAACTTTGTTTTCAGTGCAGGGCTAGATGCTTTGTGGCGAATACATCTGGAGGCTTGACACTGAATTAGAGCTATGGAAAGAAATGTCAAATTCTTTGAATGACATGCTTCTTATGGAAAGAAAGTTTATGTGATACTGTAAATAAAAACTGCCTCACATAGGTACACTAGTACACTACATCAGCATTCCTAGTATTGGAATTTTCTAGCTTTAAAATTTTTTATTTTGAATTTTAAGCATTTCTTCAAGATAGTTCTTTGACACAAAGTATCTGTATGTAAATGTCTGTCAGACGAAGATATGTAAGTTCACAGTTAATGGATTATTTTGTCTTTGACAGTGAAATTGATAAAAACATTGATTATATGTCAAACTTAAGGAGAGATAAATGGATGGTTGAAGGCAAACTTCGGAAGTAAGTTTTGTTTCCTTAAATATTACAATATATTACTTTTTTGCATTTGCTCAGGTGTGCTTCTATATAGGCAATTGGTTGTAAGGACAAAATTAGCTGATGCAATTACAGGTTTACCAAGAAGTTAGTCACTGAACTGCTTAATTAAGATGGATGTGGATCTAGAATGGTGCAGCACCAGTCTTTTACAATCTACTAAGGATGCATGAGATTCAGAGGGTTAGTGTCCCTCAAAATTGAAGCAAAGTCAAGTCCATTTTGTATTTTTTGGCAGAAAATAGAAATTTTTTTTATTGTACTATTACAGGAGCTGTCAAATTGCTATTGACATTATCAAAGTTTGTTTGGACCTAGCATAATTACCATTGTTCATTCTGAAAGGCATTTTAAGAAGACATGATCTTCATACAACAATTACCAATCGAGTTTTGCTAATTTGTATTGTATTACCTTAGTGTTACCCAGCTGTCAATGTTGCATTGTTCCCCATAGCTAGGGGTCATATGTAGAATGCAAACGTTGAGATAATTTTTGTATTTTTATTTAAGGTAAAATTGGAACTTTTAAAGAGTTGTCAGTTTCATATCCGCTATTTTCCCATCCTACAAGACAAAATTCCATACAGCAAGCATAACGGCTCCAGCTACCAGGAAGCTAGAAGGCATAAATTTCATGAATCACAGGGGGTAAAAATACATAGCCAGACTCCGCTTTCTTTTTTTTTTTTTTTTTCCTTAGTCATCTTTACCTCTTACTAGGAGCGGTGAATCCTTTCTTAGTCCTTGCTTTAGGTACTTGTGTTTCTAATCTTATGTCTCCCTTTTTTCCCTTTAATGTATCTCAGAAGGAAGAAGGAAAAGAAGTAAAGAAGAAGGACGAGAGGGAGGTAGAGGAAAAAATTAGAGCAATAAAAAAAATTATCTAGTAATATTGCAGATCACAGTCTGCTCAGGGTTAATATATTTTGGCTTTTAGGACAATCCAAATACCTTTCTCCTGTCTTCATCTGTATCCCCTCTATGGAATATAGTTGGAAAAGTGTTCCTGAAGTTCTGATGTAGCCAACTATCCATTAGTGGATTGGGACCCTTACCTGTCCCTGTCTCCCTAGGGACTGCTTAGTCTTTGTCTCCCTCCATCAAACTGTAAGTACTTGTAGATATAGGATCCTCCCTTTTCCTCATTATCTCTTTTCTTCCCTTTCAAATAGTGGGCATAATACCGTGAAGTCAAAAGCCCCTCTTCCTTTCTGCAGTCATTTCTCTGTTTCTTGTGTTTTCCCCTCACGTGTGAATTTCAGGTTCCAGTAGTGCTGTCCCTGTTTTCAAGCGTAAGTATCACAGGAGTGCTCAGAAACATTGTTCTTCCGCTTCTTTGAATTCACTGGACTTGATTCATCTCTCTCATCTTTGGTTCAAAATCTTTGGATTTTCCACTGTTTTTCTGATGAACTCTTAAGAAGCTTTTTAGAAGCACCTTCTTTGATCAATTTTAAACAATGTTTTCTTTATTATGTCAGTTGGTGTTTTTCATAAACTTACAGTTTATGACGTTCTGGGGCTTCTCTGAAAAGAACTCGGTCCGTTTCAGTCTTCTGTTTGGTCTTTTTTTCCTGCTTCCAGACTTCATTCTTATGCATGTTATCTTCCCCATCCATTTCAAAACTCTGTCTAGTTTTAAGCATCCCAATCCCAAACAGTTTTGCGTAGGAATATGTGGTTTCTTAACTGCTTGCCATGTGAACAACAGATATGTACTCTTTTCATATGCATACAGACCTTTACATGACCCTCAACACAAGGCCATTGTGCATGGGAAGTGTATAGTGTTAGAATTAACAGATGCTGAGGAATGGGTTTATTTCCTCTCAGCCTGGTTTGCTGGTGTTTGTTGTGGTAAATCATGCTACTATGTCCAGACTGTCTTGAGGTATATCGAAGTGGGATGAGAAAAGATTCTACCTGTATCAGATGTTTTCACTAATTGATTTTTTTGTGCCTAGGTTGTCACTTTATGAGATTAGCTCCTCAACTGGATATCGGGGTTGGGCAGAGGGGGGCAGAGAAAATAATATGAAAACCTATGACTGTAGGTACAAAAAAGCAACATTAAAATCCCAGGTTGGAAGAAGGAATCATTGTATAAAAGCCTATAGGAATGCTTTTTTTTTTCCCCTCTTAAGAATATTGAACAAAATTCCTTGATAAGTATAATATATGTGGTTGGCAACTGGGTTCTGAGCTGCCTGGACTGTTTCTGCTGGGCTGATGGTCAATGAGAGGTTGCATATGATTCTTTGTCCATCACCTTTAGATGTGAATCTGGATCCAAATCACCATTTTTGTAAAGATGCCTGTCTCATACAATCAGTTAATCTTTGTTTGTGCTTTTTGTATTACAACTATAGTCAGAAGACTGTTTCACCTGAGACGATTCAGCTGTTTTGTAACAAGATAATCATAATCTCAGCATCTCCTTTTCCATTACATGTCTTCTCCTTGGCATTTCTTTTGAAGCTTGATCATTATGAAAGGGAATAAAAATTAAATACAGCTATTTGAAGGATTAGGTAATACCTGTTTCTTTACAAGACTTGAAATACTGCAGAAAAAGGCTTTTCATTACAACGTTCTTTTTAACATGCCAGTATTATGGCATACTCTTTGTAAGTTAATTTCTTTCTAATGAGGCCATCTCAACTGTAAATGATGATGGTATATCAAAAGCAATGTTACATGAGGGGAGAAATTACACCCCAAGTTTGGGTAGGAGGTGGCAATGCTGAGTTGGGAAGCTTTAATTTTTTGAGACCCAAGCTGAAGTATGTTAAAAGTATGATGTTCAGAATTTCTTTCCCTTGCTGCTAGTTAATATTTATGTGCAAAAATTATGAGGAAAGCATGAAAACTAAGTCAGAAGGTGAATTTTCCTTCTAAGATCTAGTAAACATTACAGATTAGATTAGAGCAGGCTTATGTCACACATCTGATTATCTAATGGACCACCTACTCTTTTTATAGGCCAACAGACTTTATAATTCTCTCAACAGTGGCAGATGTCATTTTGGTATATACCTGAAAGTGAGAAAAATGAAACAGTTTTCTGAGTGAAAGTTTTCTTCTCTCAGTGAGCCATATGTCTAGGTAGCACCAGGAAAATGATGCTACCTCTTGAAATACTTGAACATTTTTTAAATTGCAAGCTCATTGGTTTCTGCCTCTGTGGTACTTTGGATACAGACTGCTGCTGCCTTGTGCTTATGGTGGTATTAAAAGAGAGCATCTTTGATTCATTTCCATCCTTATAATTGGTATTGTCACGCAAGCTTCCTTTGCTTGACAGCATTGTATCTCTATTTTTGCTTTCAGCAAAAGTACACTTTTTTGCTGCTTCTCATTTCTTTTAGGTATATGAAAGAGGTGTTTGCTGGTTGTTGAGCTTCAACCCACCAGCTTTATTATTGAATTGCATTGAAGATTATCGTAGTCTAATTTGTGTCTAAAATTGTCCAGTCACACAGCGGTCAATCCAGTCATTGACTAGTGGCTTTGTTTTGTAGTTAATTCCTGTGTATAGGCAGGAATTTCTAGTCCAGATGAAGAGAATTTGATGATTTGAAGTTATCCTCATAAAAAGGAAATTTTTTTCCTAAAAAACCTAACTTGGGGGAAAGCTGAATAGTGTTTATACTTAGTGATGCTAAGGCTTTTTGCATCAGACTTGAAAATGTTACCCACTTCCAAATTCACTGGGAGGCTTGAGAAATCCATTTATATAGGAAAATACAAGTGTAAAACTTTCTAAATTCTCCAGTGGATTAACCGCTACATTAAAAATCAAAACAAACCAGAATCCCCCCAAAACCCCCCCAAACCCAACACCCCCTCCCCAAACCAAAACAAACCACCACACACAAAAAAACCCAAAGCCCAACTGTTTTCATGCAAACAGAAGTCCCCTTGATGATTTCTTGCTAACAGTCTTTTTAGAAAGTGCTGCTACCAGTTGAGCAGTGACGCCTTCATCTAAATCTGTGCTGTTGAGTGCTGGTTTTGTTTATCAGCATTTTAGAAGGCTGATCTGTCTGTCATTATGCCCGCAAGCCAGTACTTCTACAACAGTCATCATACTTGTAGCCACTTGCTGTATGGAATATTGTTTTGTAGGATGGGAAGAGAGAGAAGTACGACAAGGAAAAATTACATACTGGTAATTGTGTTTGTCGTTACCGTTCTACTTTTCCCATCCTACCTTCTTCCAGTCATCTCTTACAAAAGTCTTTTTCTTTTCTACACATGTTTATGAATCTCTTCTAAGTCAGTTGCGTTTTTGGTCTGCACTGTAAGTGACTGGTTAGGCCTGGCTGTTTACACCTCCTGTGATTCAGCATGTTTGCCTGCTAGCTCCCTGATAGGTGGAACTGTAATTTTTGCTGTGTGGAATCTTGTCTTATAGGGGTTTTATAGAAGAAGAAGGTCTACTACAACCATAATTACTGGTATGTAAGTTTCCCTTTTCTTTCATAAAAGGAAAAATGAGCATTTGATTGAGTAATCTCCTAGTAGTTTAGGTAGCTAAGATTTCTCAGAAAAGAAAGTATGTCGTAGAATGAAAAGAACAGTCAAAGGACTAAATTCAAATAATACATAATAAATTAAAAATGCATAAAAGTCTGAAATGAAAAAAAAAAAAAGTATTTTAAACCAACCTTGCTGTTGCCATGCAAATGTAAGTAATTTCATACTTCCAAGTGAGGATTTTTGCTACCTTCTCCCCCCAACCCCGCCCCGTCCCCCGTATTTTCTGATCATATTCTTAAAGGCAGAAAACATAAGTTCAAATGGTTCTTTCTTCTTATTCTCTTTCCTGACTTTTCAGAATCCCTCATGTGTGTAATTTCTTCTAAACAGTCAGGCAATGAAATTTGCCTGGGAGAAACAGAAATTCTATTCAAAACTGAGTAAGAGGCTTAAGGGGTTTTGTAACCTGAATTTTTCTTGTTGGCTAATGGCAATAAATATTGAGAAAATACAATGTCATATTAGAACAGAAGAGCTAATTTGAATCTAAAATGTATGATTTACTCTCAGTCATGTAGGAAGAAAGGTATGTTTATGCTACAGACATACTCTATAATTTCACCCCTTGTCATGTGTTTCAAGGCTTAGAATCATTCATGCAAAGAAAACTGGCAAAAGAGATGCTACAGGAGGTGGTGACATAGGAGAGGAACAGCACTCTTTGGAAACACCAACGCCAGGCCGCAAACGCAGACGAAAGGGAGGGGACAGTGATTACGATGATGATGATGATGACGACAGTGATGATCAGGCAGATGAGGATGATGAGGATGAAGACGACAAAGAAGATAAAAAAGGAAAGAAGGCAGAAGTTTGTGAGGATGAGGTGAGGGATTTTAAGTGTAGTGAAACTTAATTAACTAGTAAGTTAAAACTTGTTTTCATTCTGTTTCCCTGCAATAAGGCATTGCTTCCCCAAAATCTCACAATAAAAAGGAAGGAAGAATAACTTATCTCCAACTTTTTAAAATTTTGGAATAAGTTTATGTTCCAGAGTATTTTTTTTTCTTTTTTATGATAGTTACCATAGTGTGGATTGATGGATTGTTGTTTTTTTTTGGTTGGGTTTTTGTTTTGGTTTAGTTTGGGTTTGGGTTTGGCTTTGGTTGGGTTGTTTTGGTTTTTTTCATGCTTACTTGTTTTGACTTAGTCTTAATTTCTCTGAAATTCTGAAAGATTGTACCAGATCCAGAGAACTGCAGCTTTGTTAGCAAATGAGCATAACTGTAGTTTTCTCTTAGAGGAGAATAAAGGTCATTTATTAGTTAACAAAATAATAAAGAAGTGTAAAGTTATATTTAACATTATCTATTATAAAGCTTGCCTGTGAACTTCCGATGTGTTTTTTTCACAGCTTTTCTAGGGTAGTCACTGCCTTGACTGTATTTGATCACAAGATGATAAATTTTACTAGTCAGTATCAGATAAGATACAGGAAGGATCACTGAAACATTTTTAGCTTGTTGAGCTGAATTGTATCTACAGTAGTCCAAAGATTTTTTTAATAGAAGTGCCACAGGCCTGTAAGCGTCACTGTAGAACTCTAGAATTCTCTACTGAAAGAAACTTGATAAAAAGAGACAAGCAATACCAAATACTACATTTTAGCATACTGAGTGTTGCACTATTTGGCAGAAAATGATCCATTTATGCCAGACTGTCAAAATTCAAAGTAAGGTTTTATGGGTGCTGTGGATATGGCTGCTTGAACAATGCATGTGTACAACATGTGAACTCAAACCTTTGCAAACACTCTTCATTAGAAACCCAGAGAGTTTCTGGGGTAGGAACAGCCCTTTGTGCCATTATTTTGGATTTATTTCAAGCACTATAATGTGTATGAATTTAAGATAATACCTTAGAGGCACAGCACGAAGTTCTTACAAATTAATACTTCAGAATTAAAAATAAGTAATATTTAGGTATCTAATCTCACATCTCTCCCTTAATCTTTTTCCCTTTAGCACCATCTCCTATTTTGGTGCACTGGGCATTTCGTAGCCAAAAGCCCTGTAACTCCTGTAGAGAGATTAATTTTCTGATATAACAGATTTTGACAGATTCCATTATTTCATGTATGAAAAACACTTAGAAATGAATTTGAATATCCAAAAAGCCTTATAGAAACTAATATTAAATTCTATAGTCTTAAGCATTCATGCACAAACTGAATTATTTCTTCCAGTAAAAGAATGTTTTCAGTGATCATTTGACCATGAGCTTTCTCCTTCATATGCATCTGGGATGGTTTGGAAAGACTCAAGATACATCTTTTTCCAGTTACGTTGTTCCTAGTCAGATATATTGAACAAACACAGGATTTGAACTTTCTCACCCTTAGAATTTACCTCTCATTTTCTGTTATATCTTTTTACTGTAATATTAGTAAAACATGGTAGTATGATCTTTATCCTGAAATGAATTTGGCATGACAGTATATTTGATGATAATAGGATGATGGGGACCAGACAGCAAGTGTTGAAGAACTGGAGAAGCAGATTGAAAAACTGACAAAGGTGAGAGGTCATTTGTCTTTCTTATACTATAGATTTGATCACTGGATGTTGAATGTTAGCCATCATTTTCAGCGCTTCAACTCAATATAAATTGAAATAAGAATCGGCTTTTGTTTCATGAAAATATGAATGATTCTGCTGTTCATGACACCTGAATTGTGAGTTTAGTCTAGTGGCACTAAATGGATATGACTCCATAGACAGTTAGAAAGCTGTTGATAATATATTTGCACATCTCAGAATAAAGAATTATACCATTTTTATCCAGACCTAATTGATATACTTCTGTTTGTTGATCTTGGAAAGTGACGATAAATTTTGTTTATGAGAAGCAATGACTTTTCCATTATACAAATGATTGTAGTTTTCATTCCCTCCTATGCTTGGCTAATTCCTGCAACTGCGTTCCAAGCCAATACAAAGAGCTGTCTTTGCTTCAGATTTTGAAAGAACACACAATGGAATGGGAAGAGAAAAGTAAATGAGAAAGATGGAATACTGTAGATAGGGGTACTCATGGCCCATGTTTTTATTCTTTGTATTGGAAAAATTGTCATTTAGGACTTTGTCTCTTGGTTTCTGTGATGTTCCAAATTGCAATAAATTAGCAGTCCAGAATTACACCTGACTTCCGGCAGTGTCAATTTAGTGGAGCAAGAAGTGAATAGACAAACAGAAATTCTTGTTGGCCTCCCTCAGAGAACTGTTTGTGTTTGAATACAGAATTTATTTTCAGACATTGTTGTTCTCATTCTTTTATGAGCCAGTTAAAATATCTCATTAGTTTCCCATCAGGAGCTACAGTATCAGCTATCTTCAGTGCTCTGTTTACCATTTTGTATAACTGATAGGATTTTAGCTGTTCTTGTGCAATGAAATCTTTGATCCTGTTGTTCTCTGAGAGTCAGTATTAAAAAGACAGGACCTGCCATTGCAAAATGTGTTTTTAAAGGAAGATTGATAAACTTAAGCTGAACCAGGAAGTGATTGAATTGATTTTTTTAAAGGGGACTCTGTAAGTAAAATCATCAAGTTGGCAATTGTGAGTAGAATACCATACAACACACACACAAAGTCTCTAAGAGAGCCTCCTCATGTGACCCTTGAACTTTTTTGTTCAGTCTGGCAGCCAGGAGATGTTTTCTGTTATAATGAATTTTTTTCCCCTGTTGGATTATAATGCTTTCCTTTTCTAAAACAGCAACAAAGCCAGTACAGAAAGAAGTTGTTTGAAGCTTCGCACTGTTTGCGTTCAATGATGTTTGGTCAAGATCGTTACAGACGCCGATACTGGATTCTGCCCCAATGTGGTGGTATTTTTGTAGAAGGCATGGAAAGTGGTGAAGGTAAGAAACATAAAGGAATAATGTCACACCAAGGCATACTATGCCAAGACATACTGCCCATCTCTGTAGGCTGTAATTTTGTGCAGCAAGATCTTTAGGCTTTAAACGACAGGCTAAACAGGCTACTGTCAGTAGACCTCTCTGTTCAGATGACGCTCTCTGATACTCTCTCTCTGATTATGAAATATGAGTTAATATCTTTCAAAATAAGGATTAATATTTTGGAAGTTTTCAGTTGTTATAGTTCTATATGTTATACTTTTTCATATTTAACTACATGGGATATTTTTTGGCTGTTTCTGAGCTATTTCACATTTCCCAATGGCAGTGAACTCTGCATCTCTGCATATGAAAGCTAGGATCATCTCTGAATGCAAAAAAAAATTCTTTTCATCCTCAGTTGTTATATTTTGTGCAAATACAGAGACTATTCTGTTCTTGAAGATTTGATATGTCTGCAAAAATATGAAAATTACTTTCACACAGTGAAGTACTATGTTTTCTAATCAACAATATGATTTAGTCTCTGTATTTTACCAACTGATCTTTCTTCTAATCCAGCAAATGCTGAAGTTATTTTTGCTAAAATTAAAATTTAATTTTGTGTCTATGACACTTATATGCTAACTGTGATTGAATTTTTCACACACTTTAAATTGGATAGAGGCAGAAAATACATATTAATCTGACCTTTTTGTGGATATTAGAATTCTTAAACATAAGCCTTCATTTTAGTCACAGAAAAATTCTTTCTAATTCTGATACAGATGAAGCAAAACCCCATTACTTTCACAATTCCCCCCCGCCCCAACTAACAAAAAAAAAATCTCTGCTACACATCAGAATTGCATGATCTCATGAAAATTGCATTATTATAGTGAGCTATTTAATAAAATAACTGTAACATTACAGCATGGTATGAAATCTGAGCCCTGTTTTGGCCTCCAAAATAAACCGTACAACTTTTCCTAAATCTAATCTTGATCTTCAAGTTGTTCTTCTAAAATGGGTGGCATAAAAAATAATTTTTCCTGTGTGTCCTGTTCTGCATTATTTACCCTGTGTTTTTCACATGAGTAGCTGGATACAGAAGGTAAACTGTCGTATGCTGTACTGTTTGCATTCTTTTTGTTCACTATATTTTATTATATTTTATTATATTTTAACCAGATGAATCCTCAGATGCTTCCGAAACTGTACACACAGAAAATCATTGAAATACACCTACCTGTCTTAAGATAGTAAAACCAAACAAAAAACCACACAAAAATCTTAGCCAAGAACTGTATGGCAAACCCATATATTGTCTTAATGAAAGTTTAATCTCCCTGAGTAGCAAAATGGACATGTTCTTAAGTTCTGAACTACTCCTTCTTCTCCATAGCTCTTAGGTTGCACTGTTTCAGTAAATTCTACAGTTTATTCACTCCCAATTCCTTTATCTAAACATTGGAGATGCGAGACAAACTGTTAAATGATATGTCTATTTAAAAAATGCTTCTTCCCTCTTCATGCAGTCATTTTTGTTCTTATGCTGGTACTCAGATCATTTATGTCTTGACATACGCCGTAACTGTGAACACATTTTGAAGTTTTAATGGGAGGGGATATTCTTTTATTTTCTTTAATGAATTATCTTTGTAGAAATTACGATTTTCCAGGAGGAGCAAGTAAACTGTTGTGGATGTTCTGGCCATAAACCATAAGCAGGACCTTTGTTTATTTGCAATTGCAATATCTGATGAAAATAATTTAAGAATTAGGAATGCTGGATTTTCTACCTCCTCCCCCTTTTCCTGTCACTTTTCCATCCCATTTTTTCCATCCATCACTTTTTAAGACTTTTAGTCTAAGCTGACACACCAGTATAAGGGTAGAAGAGAAATGGTTAAGAAAGACTAGGAGAGCTAAGAAGACAGAAGAATGTTTTTCCTTTTCGTAAAAGAGAGATCTTTTGCACCTCTCATGTTTGAAGAAACTGACTTTTGCAATCAGCTTCTGCTTGTGGTACTTTAAATTGCTTAGATGTTACACCGTCTGATTGCATCTGTCTGCTTAGCTGTATGTAGAGCCCCAGCTGTCATGTTCGGTGGCTGCTGAAAGAGTTTTAAATTTTCAAGAATGTTGATGTTGTTTCACAGTCAAAGTTGTGGTTTATTTTTCTTCAAAGTTGTTAAGTTATTTAATGTTTCAGTATTTGGACAGTATTTGGTTTCACAACCAGAATTTTGGTCCTCCTTTTCATAGTTGACAGTGAGTTTAATGAAATGGTCTTTTGCAAAAATAAGCTTTAAGGCTATGAACATTGTACCCTCTTGATATAAACAGAGGAGTTTTTTGATAAAGCATGGAGAGTCTTGCAAAAAGAAAGCTGCCAAAAATTTTTCCCTTTTGAAGACTTCACACTGGCAAACTGCTTCAGACATATATCCATCGGAAGGGAGAATACTATAGCTATGTTAACTATCTTGAGGTTATTTTTCCTCCAGGTGTTTAGCAGGTTTAAATCTGTGTGTGCCTTGAAGCTTGTTTCCTTCTGCAAAGTGTTCTGTAAAGTGAGAAGAAAAAAGACATTGTGATCTAGCATTTGTTGAGCCAAAAATGAAGTAATTTTTATTTAACTGTGATAACAACAATGGTCTAAATGAGTTGGTCTGTTGTATTTCATCTATGTTTCTTGTACATTTTTAGGCCTAGAAGAAATTGCAAAAGAAAAAGAGAAGTTAAAAAAGGTAGAAAGCATGCATATCAAAGAAGAAGACTTTGAGACAGAAGAAAAATTACACTGTTTAAATACAACTCACTGTGAGCAAAAGGATGATCTGAAAGAAAAGGACAACACTAATTTGTTTTTACAAAAGCCTGGGTCGTTTTCAAAACTAAGCAAACTGTTAGAGGTAGCAAAAATGCCACCTGAATCGGACATTATGTCCCCAAAACCTAATGGCAGTGCAGCAAATGGCTGCACATTATCTTATCCGAGTAACTCAAAAAACTCTCTCAGCAGTCTTCAGCCCGCTGTATCACAAAGCACCATTGAGAAGTCTGATTCTAATAATCTTTTCAGTCCTATTGCAAGTGGGACAGGAAAGTTTTATAGTTCTCCACTAATTCCAAATGATCAGTTGTTAAAGACTCTTACTGAAAAGAGCAGACAGTGGTTCAGCCTTTTACCAAGAATACCCTGTGATGACATGTCGGTTACCCATATAGATACACCAGCTACTACAACTTCACTTACTCCTCAGTCACATCCACCATCAAAGTCACCTTCACCTGTTCCATCACCTCTTCTGGGCTCAACCTCTACGCAGAGTCCGATGGGATTAAGTCCTTTTGCATTGTCACCACTGCAGGTAAATAAATGAATTTTTGAATAGTCTGAATTTGCGGTGCTTATTCGGGCAGAATTTCTGTTTAGACAAATTGTTTTGTAGAAGTGCTATCATTGTATCTTAATTTCTCCTTCTTTTCTCTTTCTAAATGTTAGTAACTAATTCCACGTCAAAGATGTTTTATAATACTAGAAGTTTTTTGATAAAAATGAGATAGTTAAAATTAGGTAAGCCAATGTGTGGTATTTTGTATGTGTATTTCAGTAATTTAATTTGGCTTTTTAGGAGATTGGCCACTGGTATTAAATGAAAAGCAAATAAATAAATGAAAACTAGTTTTCAGAAATGTGACACAGCACACCCTCCCTTCAAAAGCTATTATTTTTTTAAGCATTAACAGGGCCCTAGTAAGGAGTATTACATGGTAGTGTGACATTAGTTTTTCGTAAGCTATTCAAAGTACTGAGTAAAGACCTCCTTTATGTTTTGGTTATTGTTTGACAAATAGCATCCTAATCATAATTCAGGTTTCTTGGTAATAATGATGTTAGTTATGATTGTGTTAACAATATATTCTGTGTAGCAGATGAAGGCTGGACTACCTATAATGGGACTTCAGTTTTGTGGATGGCCTACAGGAGTTCTTACTTCAAATGTTCCATTTTCATCTCCTTTACCTGCTCTTGGATCAGGGTTGGGATTATCAGAGGTGAATGGTAACTCATTCTTGGCATCTAGTGTTCCTGCAAGTAAAAGTGAATCACCAGCACTACAGACTGAAAAAATAGCTTCTGCCCCTTCTGCAGCGGTTGAAGTAGCCAAACCAGTAGATTATCCTAACCCAAAACCTATACCAGAAGGTAAGTATAATACAACAATAAGATGGAACTATGTGAAGGATAATTTCTGCAATGCTGCTATGATGGCACAGTTGCTTTGGGTTTTTTGTTGGTTTTTTTTTGTTGGTTGGTTGTTGGTTTTTCGTTTTTATAATTTGCCCATTTGAATTTGGCTAGATGATTTCTGTAATCTGATTGTGTGTAATCACATTAAAAATGTCTGCAAAGTGTTTGTATGCTTGTCTTGATTTAGAAATGCAGTATGGGTGGTGGAGGATTACTGATCCAGAGGACCTAAAATCTTTGCTTAAAGTGCTGCATCTCAGGGGAATAAGAGAAAAGGCCTTACAAAAGCAAATACAGAAACACATGGATTATATCACTCTGGCCTGCATCAAAAATAAGGACGGTATGTAGATGATATTTATGTTGCGCATGGTGTTGGGGCATAAGACAACTGGCATAGAGCTCTGTGAGATGTGTTTAGATATACAGAGTTAGACTAGCAGCTGGAGAAAAAAGATAAAGGTCTCATTGTGTGTAGTTGCCTTTTCACCAGCCTTGTTCTGAAAAGTTACAGGATTGGAGAAATGCTGTTTAATATAAATTGCTCTAGGGGCGTAAGTGTTGGTAACCTTTTTAAGCTCTTTCCATCTCTGTAACACTCTAGCTCAGCCTCTCCTTCCCCTTCTTGCCTTTAAATTGCAAGTTTGAAAACCTACAGAATTTGTGGTCCATATTTGGGTATCTTAAGAGTAGTATACTTTTACACACCAGTTCTTCAATATTTGACTGGAGTGACAGGTAAATCAGCTTGAATTTACTCAGAGAAGTTATAATACTTACTAAAATAATAAAAATGTGATTCTCAAATACAGTTGCAATTATTGATATCAATGAAAATGAAGATAACCAGGTAACTCGAGATGTTGTGGAAAACTGGTCGGTAGAAGAACAAGCAATGGAAATGGATCTTGCTATTCTTCAGCAGGTGGAAGATCTAGAGAGGAGAGTTGCATCAGCTAGTTTACAAGTTAAGGTAAAACTAACTTTTAGTAAAATGTCTCTTTAAGTGGTAAGAATTTTAAGTAGATAGTAGCAGTCCTTTTGCTGTTGGTAAGTGCCTTCTTATTCCATCTCTAATTGTCTACAAATAAAACAAATCCACTGAAGCAGTATCATGGATGTTTGTGTTTGAAACATTTTATTGCAGTTAAATCTTCAGCTGGAAGATGCACAGAATGGCAGTTCCTGGAGAATGTTCTTGTACAATGTGCAGTTCCCTGCACATTTTGTTAACCTTCTATGAATGCAAAGATTTTACTGCATATAGACGGCTTAATTATAGTGGATTTTGCCACAACTCTGCCTGGTTTGGGTGATTGTTGCTGTTAATGCTTTCAGAAAAGCCTACAAATACATGATAATACTTTGTAGAGTCATGGAGAACATGTGATGGTTGTGAGCATGAAAGAGTTAAGAATTCATGGGCTGTCATTACAGTTTGGAATTTTTCCGAGGTGGGTGTAAGGATCTCAAATTGCATTATGTTTGGTTACAGTACAGATGTAGTATTTGGGATCTAGTTTGTGTAGGGGTGGATATTATTTCTGTGTGACCAATTGATAACTGTCTCCTGAGCCTGTTGGACAGATAGACCTATTCTGATGTCTCGACCAATAGAACAGGATACTTCAAAAGGAGATAAGAATGCAGACTGTTGCAGAAAGGTCTCTTCAGAAAGTCTGGTAATGCTTGTATTTTTTGATTAACTGTTTTAGTTCTCTGGATATTTTGGAAACTGTCTCTACAGATGGATTTTACAAGTAACCAAGATCTACTGGAAACAGCGCTTCAGTTACTTAGTTTGATTCCATAAAACAGTTCCTCTCTTTACACACTAAGTTAACAGCAACCAATAAATGCACAAACCTTTCTATTAACATAGGGTTGGCTGTGTCCTGAACCTGCATCAGAGAGAGACGACTTGGTATATCGTGAACATAAGTCAATTACTAGATTGCACAAGAAGCACGATGGAGATTGTGCTGGAGGCGGAGAAGGCAATACCAGCTCTCTAGAGCGGAAGAATGACAACCCTCTAGATATAGCTGTAACCAGGCTTGCTGACTTGGAGCGGAACATAGAGCGAAGGTATCTGAAGAGCCCCTTAAGTACCACCATTCAGATCAAACTGGATAATGTGGGCACAGTTACTGTCCCTGCTCCTGCACCATCCATTAGTGGTGATGGTGACGGGTAGGTTATTGAGATTAACTTGAAAAATTATTGTGCTTCTTTGCTAATTGGAGCCTATTTTCTTATTGCCTGTTATCTATGTACTTTCTTGTATGTCTGTGATCCATATGGATCATGTTATTCTGCATGGTGCTTTGTAAAGATATTTTTTGTTACGTTTGTTGATAATCTTGCAAAGTTATCTTACACTTAACTGGTTGTGACTAAGCTTTGAGGCACGTAGCCACAGTCTGTGCACTACATGAAATTTAGTTGCTTAAACCTTATACTTATTGGCTGTGTACGTTTTGTCATTGCTTGGCTTTCAATGTGATAATGATTGTTCCACGTTTAAACATAAGCAAACACGGATGTGACCTACTTAATTTCTCTGTATTTCAATGCAGAACTGAAGAGGATATTGCTCCAGGGCTAAGGGTATGGAGAAGGGCATTGTCAGAAGCGCGCAGTGCTGCACAGGTAGCTCTGTGCATTCAGCAGTTACAGAAATCAATAGCATGGGAAAAATCTATTATGAAAGTTGTAAGTGTTTTTAATTTTTTGAAAAAAATACTGTCACTATTTGCTATATCCTATCCTTCCCACTTTAGGCATTTTAAGATACCATGGTTAAAACAATGCATTTCTTATTACTGCGTGTAAAACTTAATACAGTTAAACTGTACATTATGCACAGATAAGTTATAAGCCTAATGGAAAAAATTGTCCCTTGCTTGCCAAGTTCAGCATCCTGAACTTTCTAAGCTAAAAAGCCCCTGTAAGTGGTTGCTTTTTTTAAGATGGTAATTACTCTTTGTTGTTAGCATTTGGGTAAAAAAAGAGTCATTTCTGGCTCCGTTTGATGGAAGATACTTTATCTGATGGAATATTTCTGATCTCATCCGTGACATAAGCTTTATGGAGGTTCAACATCAGGACTTCATTTTTCAGAAAGTTGAGATGCTCCAAATGTGTGGCTTCTTTGCATGCACACTTCTTATAACTGAACATACAAATTGGGCAAGTGTGTGAGCAAATAGGCTGAAATACCTGTTTCCTTGTACACTTAACAAGTAGATCTATGTTAACTGCATATACAAAAGAAAGCATGCAAAATGCATGTGTCAAAATTTGCATGCACCTTTGAACCTCAAATTCAGTGCTATGTAGTGGGTGGCAAAAGTGATTCTTCCATTAGTGGTCTTTTCCCTAATTTTTTAGTTTCTGTCAGTCCTATACAGATTCTAATTACATCTGGACAATTAAAGGATGATTTAAATAAAAACTATAGTGTAAGGCTGTACCTTTGAGTTTATGCAGCTAGAAGTTTAAAGCTGTATCTTTAGAGCAAAAAGTTCATGAATGTAGTAGGAGCACCTGAAAAGGCGTTTGAATGTTTCAAGCATTAGTGGTGATGGTGACGGGTAGGTTACTTGTGTAGTAACTTGGTGTAGTAACTTGTTATCCAGAAAAAATGTATAGTATCATTCTCAGTTTGATTGAAATGTTCTATGCATTTAATTGCACAGTAAAGGTAAGTATTTGGTGAAAACATGTGGAGGTCTTTAAGTTCCTGAAAAAGAAGTCCAGATATAGAAGAGTATCAAAATCACACAAAGTAAGAAAGAAAATGGACAATACGTTAGATATTTTTAAGTTAGTGTGAATTTTAGGAAGTGCTAGGGTCATTTGTTTTGCTTTACCAACTTTGTTCATGGTGGCCTTTGGATAAGATGCTTACTGATTATTATTTGAAAATATTGTCATAAAATATAAATTGTTTTTATGAAATAGCAACTTATATATGCAGTATGGGCATAAATGAAGAGAAGACTCCTGAGATAGTATGTGTGGGCCAAGCGATTTTGATGGGCGTAAGATACCTTTACTTCTCATGCACATTAATGAAATATAAAAAGTATTCATAGCTTTGTGTGCTGTAGGACACCTGTCTTCTAATGAATTGCTTTTCAAATGTGTTTCCAAGTGTAGCCTTTAGATTGATTCCTCATGTACTGCATATATTCTTTTAGAAATGTGATCATTAGTAGACTCTGATTGTGGTAAAATGAAAGGAAAATAATTTTGAGAGTCAATTTGTATGTTTGGAGAGCAGGGTAATTTAGGTACCATTCCTGTGTTTCAAATTTTTAAAATTGAATTAAAGCCATTTTTCATGTATTATAGTATTGCCAAATTTGTCGAAAGGGAGATAATGAGGAACTGCTGCTCCTTTGTGATGGTTGCGATAAAGGCTGTCATACCTACTGCCACAGACCCAAGATCACTACCATACCAGATGGTGACTGGTTTTGTCCTGCCTGCATAGCAAAGGTAATACTAACCATAAAGGTGAAGTGACTTATAATGACCTTTTTATAGATGGTAGAGCTACGGGTCTACTGGTGCTTGTTTCAATGAAAATAATGGTCTGTATGTTTTATGGTGCGCTGCCATTAAATAATGAGATGAATAGTTTTATTTAACCATGATGGTTAACAATCAGTGCCAAATGCTTAAGAATGTTATTTATGACATCCGTGAAATAAAGGAATTGTGTAGTAATGGTTTCTAGTAAGTAGCAAAATCTGCATATTCTTAACTCTGAAAAAGTATATTATAAAAATACAGGTTTAGACAGCTTTACAACCAAATAGTATTTTGATAGGAGAATATAAAATATAAATGTCACGGTTTAAAAATTGTTCAAACTATCTAAAGTACTCTCAGTAGCACAGGCAGAGTTTCATACTTTTGATGCAGACTCTCTTTCTTCATGAAAATTGTTTTCTACCTTTTCATTCTTTGACTGTCAGTGAGTGTTTTCAATGGCATCATGTGCCTGACTTGACATTCTGCAAAGTTCCTGTTCTAATGATTCCTTCAAATACTGTGCCACGTTATGATGCTGTCAATACCCATAATAACTTACTTTTTTCATCTTAAATGTACCTCTTAGTTTCATTTTACTGTCTATAAATAGTTCTGGATTAAATAATGTTCCTTTTTTCCCCACTTTGTTTGTAGCGTTCTTGTATTGTCATGCTCCTTTTTAAGTTCGCCTGTAGTTGTTCTGTCGCCAAGCTATCTATATCTTTCATCTCTCTCTCTAAATCAGTTGATCCCAACCCTGGCTTTTTAAAACCTCTTTTCGAGTTTTTCATGTCTTGCAAATAATATGGTTGTTTGAAAATGAATATACGATTCCAGCTGTGTTTTATCGCATCAGTCTTTTAAGAATAGACAAACATTTGTCTAAAACTGTGCCAGCCTGGTTTGTTAGGAGGTACTGTTTTACCAATCTGAAGGTTGGGTGCTTTTATATTGTCACAAGTTGAGAACCTAGATCACTAGTAACAGGAATTTCGACAGCCTCACATGCCTTTAGAGAAGAGCAAAAAGTGGATAATCTCTGATACCAAATATTTCAATTGTTTTGGTGCTTCTGTTTGTCTGGTCTTCATTGCTGTCTATCAATAATAACAGAGGTTTCTGTAATTTTTTGGTTATTGCTTATTTCAGTTCTCTCTGTTGTAGGCAAGTGGTCAAACTCTAAAAATAAAAAAACTTCAAATCAAAGGGAAAAAAAGTAATGAACAAAAGAGAAGCAGGAAATTAGCAGGAGATACAGAAGATGAAGACTCTGCAACTACAAGCACCTCCTTAAAAAGAGGAAAAACGGACCCTAAAAAAAGAAAAATAGATGAAAATGTTTCTATAAGCCAATTAAAGCAAGAAAATTTCACTGCTATTAAGAAACCGAAAAGAGATGACTCCAAGGACCTGGCTATATGCAGGTAAAGTGACAAATTCTAAACTTGGTAAGTGTTGTCAGTGCCTGATTCTTTTTATCTGTGTTCTGGGGAACAAGGACCCTATTCTTTTTCATGTATCCCGTACAGATTTTGATAATTTGAGTGTATGTATAAAGGGTTTAATGTGTGCATGCTGGGAGTAACTGCTGGATTTGGTACTGAAGCCCAAGAGGAAAGTACCTGATGTTAGAATGTGGTCTGTGACATCATCTGCTCCATGCCCTCCCAAGAATGGGAAGAAGGAGCCCTGGTAGCAGTGGTACTGACAGCTTTCTCGTGTAGCAAAGATGATTATCTGCTATGTCCGAAAGGCGTTGCATTACAGACAGTAATAGGAATGCATCTTCTTTTGTAGTATTGCTGGTCAGTCAAAAGTGACATAGTTTAGGCTCGTCACAGTTTTGGAAAGCCAGTATTAGCACCCGTTTTACGGGTCTGCAGATGGTTTACATTGAGGTATTGAGGTTCAAAGTACTTGAAGTTGCAAGGCTGTGTTTTTCTTTTAGAATGTTGATCACTAGAATTTTATCTTACATAGGTCACCTGGAGAGGACTTAATGCTATCTTAAATACTCAGTTAAGGTGTCTGTCTTTATCAGCATTGTTCTGAGCCTTGCACAGGGCACAGAATAAAGTGCTTTCCTTTTATAAAATGAGTAAGTTGGCGGTACATGATGAATTTATGGAATAATGTAAAATCTCTGTAAATATATGAACAACTTAAAAATACTGACTTAAACCCTTGTTTTATTCAGCATGATTCTCTCAGAATTGGAAACTCATGAAGATGCTTGGCCTTTCTTACTTCCTGTAAACTTGAAACTTGTTCCTGGTTATAAGAAAGTTATTAAAAAACCTATGGACTTTTCTACCATTAGAGACAAGCTGAGTAGTGGACAGTAAGTATAAACCTTTTGTAAATTTTACTTTACTGACCTTTTCTCATTGAGACATCTTAGTGTTGTTACATTAGAGACAAGCTGAGTAGTGGACAGTAAGTATAAACCTGTTGTAAATTTTACTTTATATTTCAAAAATATTTAAATATTGAAAATACGGTACATTTTTTTAAATTAAACTATTTTGATCTGCCTGCTCTGGCACGTCTTTGATTACTTTTACAGTCAAAATAAAAATTCTCAACTGTATACTTTTCTCTTTGCCACATGTAAGTGAAATAGCACGTCAGGTGGGAGAACCTGTGGAACTGACTGAAAAACAATAAAACTGCCAGGTCAAACACACAAAGTCATTCAACAGGAAAAAATTTTTTTCCTGACCTTTTCTCATTGAGACATCTTAGT
>NW_009618036.1:0-32469 GCF_000690535.1 Cariama cristata
CCTTCTTAACTCTGTTATCCCCGAGGCACGGCCACCGTCACTGATGGACCCAGCCTTGGCCAGCGGCGGATCCCTCTTGGAGCTGGGGGGCATTGGCTCCATCAGACATGGGGGGAGCTTCCAGCAGCTTCTCACAGAAGCCACCGCTGTAGCCTCCCCGCTACTAAAACCTTGCCACACAAAGCAAATACAGGCATTCAGAAATATCTTTGTTAAACAGCACATTATAAACCTGAATTCAGGGATCTAGACACGAAGCATTACATCCTTGTCTGCATGGGACCACTTAGGATAGCGTATGCCGTACTTAGCAGTATAGGTTCCATACCTGGCAGTGTAACACAAAGTGCTTCACCTATATTGAAGCTCTGCTAAACCACATGCTGTTAAATTACATTTCTATTATGACTTATGCAACACCCACACACCATGCCAGACCTCTGCAGGGAGAATTTAAGCCCATTTATTAGAATATTACATTATAAAACTGTTCTAATAGTGGAAGGCTTCATTCAGCTCTTCACTTTAGGCCCTAATGCACAACATTTGTAACTGTTCATATTTTTGGTGTACTCAATTACCAATTTTATTATATCAGTGCCCAGAAAACCCTAGTCATTACTTTCAATAAAGTCACAGAACTGACTTTAGATGGGTCTAGATAGGAAATTAAAAATAATGATGAAGGGATTTAAATAAGTAATGTGTAGGCTGAACCTAATTCTGATTTCAATTTCATTGACTGTATACTAATTTAACTACATAGACTTAATAGAGGTATTATGATTTACACCACTGCTACTGGCCTATATTTCAGACACAGATCATAATTCCATACTTCAGTGCTACCTAGTCTCTCAGGGCAACAATGAAAGTCATCTTTTTTTAAAAAAAAAAAGTGTATATATATATACACACACATATACAAAAATAAGAAAATTGTAATATAAAATATAGGTTATCTAGACTTGCAACGAAAAAGATGTTTTCCTGCTGCTCAGGTATTACGTAGCCTGTATATAAAACAGAACGGTTAGGATTATAACTTTCTTTGTTAGCATGTTAACTTACCTGTTTGATATAAAGAGGAGAAAAAAATCAAGAGTAAATTCAAAAAATAAAATCAGGCAAAAAAGCACTTTATGGCTATGCTTGCAGTAGGAGCAAGTATACTTGCAGTAAAGCTGAGCCCATCAGCGACAGTGGCAGCATCTCTGGGATAAGATATTTAAGAAGGGGGCCAAGTTACTGCATGACAGCAATTGCAGCCAGGGAGAGGAGTGAGAATACATGAGAGAAACAACCCTGCAGACACCAGGGTCAGTGACGGAGGAAGCGGAGGAGGTGAAAAACGTGAACAAAGATATAAGCAACATAAAAAATATTAAAAGATACTGACTTGTTTTCATATTCCTCATATCAAGATTGTATTCTGACACTTCCATTGAAGATACTTACATTTCCCACTGAAAAGTTCACCTTTTAGTCAGAATTCATATTTCTTGGCTAAATTCAATGAAAATAGATTTCCAACAGGAAAACTTCCCCATGTAAAACTTCAGCTATCTCTACTCTGAGGTCACTACTAATAATGGAACAGAAAAGATGAAGAGATCCCCTAAGAAAAACTGTAGCCTACTTCTAAAGAATGAATGAAAAATTTTAAATGAAATTTTAGGTTTGTGATTTCATCAGTTCTGCCTAGATACTTGATAAAATAATACTGCACCAAGATCCACTTTTCATTGTCACAAATTATTCATGTAAAAAAACTCCGTAACTGCAGAAGGAAATACAGGGATATTAACTAAAATATCTTAATTTGTGGTATTTACCACTGACCTGATTATTTTAACTTCATGACCCAGGTTTATCCTTTTGATTTTTTTCTTTCCAACGTAAAGATCTTCAGACATTGATAGAGGCATGTGTTGCAATGCACATAGGAATCTTCTTCAAATGGAAACGCAGAACTCTGCTATAGCCACTGCAGCCGTTCAGTCTCATTATTTTAATCACTGTGCAGCATTTACAGTTGTCAGGAAAAGGGTCGCTTCCATTGTCTCCATCTGGCAAGCTGTTTGTCAGTTTAATGGACATGCATTCCAAGTCTTCGCAAGCCTGTGGCCATGTTTGAATTCATCTGCCTCAGTGGAATACCTAACAAGAGCAATTTTTAAAAATACATAGTTTAATGAACTATCAAGCTTGGTCTTCAGGGTTAATAGCTATTTACCTAATTAAAATGAATAGAAAACTTTTTTTTTTTAGGTTTTCTATGGTTATTTGCTCTTTGATTTTTTTTTTCCCCCCCTCAGTTAGTTATTTTTGTATCATCAAGAATGATTCTTGTTTTACAACAATGACAGGAGTAAATTAGGGTGTGGATCTAATTATTGGCCTCTCAAGATTTATAAACTGACACATCCCTAGAAAGGGGATCTTTCATGTAGAGTGACAGCAAGGGTACACCCCACGAGATCAGTGGCACTGTCCTCCCTTTTGGGAAACCACATCATCCCTCAGAACTTGGTCAAAAAATATAACAGAATTCAAGACATATCCATCTGGCTTTATGGTTTTTTAGATTTAGAAGCCCAAGGGGAGGGGGATTTGTGACTAAAATATTTTTACCACCCCAAACAAGAAGTGTGGCACTTGTTGCAATAAAGTTGTGTTATCCATGTACAGTCTAGTAAATTATGCATACTTCGTATATGTGCATGCCTAATAATTTTGGGAGATTCATGGATTACGAGAAGAGTACACAGAAAAGCCTAGCCTAAATATACACTGATTTAAATGACAGAAAACAGTGTTTTAAAAAGAAAGAAAAAAAAAAAAAAAAAACACAGAAAAAAACCCAAACACCCCAAAAAAGAAAGTAAAAGACACTGTTGTAATGACCTATTTTCATAAAGCTTGCCATTTGCAAGAGAAGTGATACTGAAGAGCAATTATTTTTATAATATCTACGCCTCAATGGTAGGTAGCTGATCTATGCAACTGTAAGACTGAATTCTTGAATCACATTCCAGTTTCTAGCTACAAGTAAACCAGCTGTCTTACAAACATGTAAGTCTCATATTTTTGTTTTACATATGTACATGCCGACATACCAGTTTTAGCTTCACTAAATCATTTGCAAATGAATTTTAGGGTGAAAATGGAGCTTCACAAAGCAAACATTTGCACTAATTGAAATGACATATTAATGTATTTTTATTGATCCCATTTGCCATTGCTTTTAGTTTACATTAGCATTAGAATACTTAAGATTAATAAAATTAATATTTTTTGAAAATTGCCATGTCCCTGTAATTACCTTAGATATAAATTGCACACATTTCATTGCCTTCATTAAACCTGTAGCCATATGTGGCTCAGAGGATTAGTAATACAGGCAGTTAATGGGCAGTTTACTGTACTTTTCCAGTCTGCCTTTCAATTTTTTTGCCATCCTGTCATAGCTTCTTGAAGGAGTTGTAGCCTTTGCATGCTGACATATGCCTTCTTCCCCAGCTGAAGGAATCACCTGTGTGGAGTTTCAGAAATCCCACAATCTTATAAATCACAACTGAATTGCATAGAAATTAGTTTACTTTGTTTAAAATCTTTCTTTCTAATTAAATGTTGCTGTATGCAGTAATGAAAACTGTGAACCTGTAAATCGTAATGTGGTTATTAACAATTAATGAAGTATGAGAACGCTTTTATTCCCTACAGTATTAACATAAAAGGGTATGTGGATTAAGTAAATATTCAGTCTAGACTCTTAGCAGGTAGCCCACAAGCTCTTGAGTTTACCAGTAGTTTTGAGAAAGGGATGTTACATATTTGTAGGAAGCCAGAAACAGGCAGGAGAGCAAATTGTAAATTCCACTTGTGCCCTTCTCTCAAACCTGGGAGCCATAATCTGCCTGAGCTTTCGCTTTTCAGTGCTCAGTGCTGTGCGTATGCTAGTTATGGACAGTCAATGCTACAAACACGGCAGCGATGTCCCCTGCTTCTATTGCCTCAGAAGCCACAGCAGGTCCATGGAGGCTTTTTGTTGTTATTTAACAGCACCATCTCTCTTGCTGTGGTCTGCAGCAGCACCTACAGAGCTAGTAATAAGGGCTATTTTATACCTTTACTATCCTAACCAGGAAAAACCTGCTTTGATTTCTTTGAAATGCAACTCCAAAAACTATAACTCAAGCCTGTTTCAAATTTGCCTATATACCATTCAAGTCTTTTAGCAGAGAAAATATTAAAATTTCATATTACTCCAGTAGATCATATGACATAATGAGATTCAGATAGATGGCAGGTTTCTACTTTACACTCTGATGACCAAATCTAGATTTTTCTTACTCCGTTCAAAGCTTCTTTTGACAACTGTTAAAACCAGAATTTATTGACAAGAACACAGAAAGTAAAAATCTCTCCAAAGCATAGTAAGACACAAGGCAAATACTGGTTTAGTTATGGGAAATCTACCCATACATCCAGCACCTTCGATGTGTTTTCTGGTCCAACAAACAAACAAACAGAAAAAGCATGTCAGGATGAAATAAAAAAACCCCAAATATGTCAGAACAGAGTAAGGATGGTCTGTCTATTGTACACTAGGTCCAGAAATTAAAGCAAAGCTTGGAGTTTTTAAAGTCTCTGGTTAAATTTAAATGAAATATCTTATATACAAGTCTGTAAAAATCCATATGTAAAAGTCATTGTATGTGGCCATAAAAAGTCCATTAGATCTATCAGATTAAATGGTTTGTAGGTGTGAATAATCTGGTGTATAGGGAACACAGAAGTCATTTACAACAGATGACCTGTTAAAACGCCGAAATATTTGCTCTCCTCAGAGTGAGCTTCAGTTTGTTGCTTTTTCAGCCATTCTGAGGGTCTGCTCCTTAAATATGATGCCTCTTAAACCAACAAACTAGTTCCTGTAGAACTGAACACTGGTAGAGATAGAAGAGACTTTTTGCTTTTTAAAAGCTTTAGGCTTTAAAGCATTGAGCTGAACCCAGGCTGGAGCTGAAGCAATCAACAGCTACCAGAACACAACGACTATTCCAGGGTGGTCTCAGTCCCTGTGACACATCCTGCCCAGCCATCAGAACAAAGATACCTACAGAACAAAGCCAGCACCAATAAAACAGACATATTCCTGTCTTCAGTTGCATCTTCAGCAAATAAGCTCCACATCGACCTACTTTGTCAGTCCTATAGTTTATCCTACTAGCTTGAAACCAAAGGACATGAAACAGTGCAAGAAGGATGTCCTCATCGTTTGTGTGTTGAATTTGTAGAGTCAAGAAGAGTAGGGGACTGCGTCAGACAGGCCTCCAGCCTCACTCCACTACTTTCAGGTGCGTGTACACAAGAGAAGAAGAGGAAAATGGGGCAGGAACGGGGGAGGTCTTTTTGCTCACAAGTGATTATTAGATATCCCACTCTTATCAGGTATTTTCTCTCTACATCTCCTCTAAGAATGATTAGATGCATAAAACATTCTAAGCGATTGCAAATATCCTGCAAAATCATATTCTTTTGATCTCTGGTTAGCTATCAGTTAGGTATGCTCTGCTCACAGTGCTGACAGATCAATAAAGGATGCAAAAAGCCAAGCTTTTTGAAAGGTGTAAGGTTTTGCTTTTGTTTTGGCAGTCAGGTTCCAAAACAGCTAAAGCTATTGAAACTTTAGAAATTCATCAAATGCAAATTGTCAGCTTTGGTACACAGAAGGTTAATACTGTACTACTTAGCCCTGGAGAGATGTATGAAAATATACAATCAGCGACTTCAGGAAAGCCATCTAAGCCCTGCACATATATTTTTCACTTCACCAGCTACTCTGGTGGTAGCCAGTAGATTTAATTTCAGCAAGTTTGTGTTCCTGACAGCAGTCACATCAAATTACCGAATCTTCCAGACTTAGCTGGCACCTTCATCTCAGCCTTTCTATCAAATAATATGCCTGTTGCCTTCATCATGCAATCCTTAATTATCTGAAAATCATCAGACTGCTGCTTGTGCCAGCAAAGGAAATGAAGAAAGAATAGTGTTCTTTCCAATGCACATGGCTGGACACCCTTCAGAGACATCTGATTTGATTGCCAGTAACAATATTCTATTGATGTTCTTTTTTATATCTATGGCTTAAGGCCCTTTTCCTAAAGAATTAGCTTATGCACACACATATTAAAACCTGCATGATTTTTTTTCTTGGTGACAGAGATGCTGAGAATTTTAGTTCTGATTTTCCAACAGATGCTGCTTGGTGGGTAAGTATGATGTGTCCCTAGGGCTACTATATTGTGCTGAAAAAAAGATTAGGAGGATGGGTGAAGATTGTTTACCACAGAAGAATGCTGTGCATAAATCTCATGGGAGACTCACAACATGTCTTATCCTAGTCCCAGACAAAGATGTTCTAATTTCTTGGAATCAGATACAAACCCCAAAGGGGATCAAGGTCAACACAGCAAACTAGGCGATCCATCAACAACCTAATTACATTCTATTGACCCAGAAGAAATTCCAGAAGCAACACAGATACCTCTGATTGTTGGAACAGTATCAACAATTTCTGGCCTCTGGGTCTTGTCATTACCTGACAACTCCACTGCTAAAACCACTCCTTAGGAATCTTCTCCTCAGTTCTGTAACCTGATTATTTAGACTGGATGCCAGTACCTAACAAACTGCTCCAGGCTAAATTCTAGCAGCCTGCATCATATAAAGGATTTTGTTCCTTGTAATGTCCTGCCTCTCATTAACAATGTAAAATATTTTAAAACAGGCTTCCTTGGAAATCACATTCTGATATTTGCCTACACATTATCATGCATTTCAGGAAACCTGGCCAGAGGGAAAGTTTGACGACTCTTGTCTGTCTTAGTTATAAAAGAACCAAACCTCATAAACTTAACAAATAAGAAAGAATAATAATTACATATTTAAAAAAAAAAAAAAACAAAAACAAAACAACAAAAAAACTATGCATAGACAAATTGACCAGTCTATATCAGATATATAATAGATCTCCCTCTTTTCTTTTTTTAACTGGTATGTTAACAACTCCGGTTATTTTCTGTTTGGGACAGGGATATGATCTATGTTCCGATTTGTCCACAGAGAACTACCCCACTTTTGTGTACACTATCCATTACAAAAAAAAGCCATCAAACTCATGCATGAGGAACATGCTTTACAAACGTTTCTTGCTGGTGGCTCAGCAGAGCTGCTCTTTTCAATGATGTCCACTGGTACACTGGAGACAGCTGAAAAAGGAAATAAGAAAACTGCACTGGAAAGATAAAAAGAAATTGAGTATAAGGATTGTCTTTTTCTCACAGTCTGATGACTTTTCAGGGTGAGGGAAGTAGACAGTGCTATTGGTAAGAAATGAGTATTAAAATATAAAATAAAAGCTATGCTAGGTCAAGTCCCAGGTCTGTGAAGCACTGTGAGTGTGAACTGTAAAAAGCATTCAATTGTTACAACTGTATTGAACTGTACACTATGCATTTCTTTTTGTTTATTGCCTCATGCCACAAATATTCCCTAATTCCAAATCTCAGCCACATGCAGGAAAATATATTTGTGCTGCAATCTAAATGGACTAATAAAAACAACATTCAACCATTTGGAACTGAAATATTCATGAGATACTCAGGGAACAATGAAACTGAATTGCTTCAGCTATCCTAGAGGAACAAGAGTCAAGAAAACACAGGAGTAACTAGACACTGTTCTACTGTGTCTTCAAACTTTCTTCTTTATTTTTCTTTTGCCTTTTGCTCCTCTTACTTCAAGTCAAGCAGCTTCATTCCCTTTTAGTAGGCAGTACACCCGGCTACCCAGGGGGCTTACATCCCCATTTATTTAAATTTTAGCCTGTGGAGTTAAATTACTATGAAAACAAAATAGGAAACTACTCTGCCTACCTGAGTGAACTTCCTTTGCCACAGTAGAGTCATATGGCCAGATGACGTATTTATGTGAGTGTGTGCTTCTTCTCATGAGTCCAAATGAATATTTAAATGAATTTACAAAGTTTCCTAAAATCTAATACTTAGGGTTAATCTCAAGGACAACTGCTTATCCCTTGCTTGTTATAATTAAAAGATACTACTTTGTTGAGAACTAGCTCTAGGCACAAGCTTCTTGAGACACTTGTATTAACTGATCATTTCCTACTTTAATGAAACATACAATCCAAATAAGAAAACCAGTTTCCTAATTAAAATTGCAAACAGTGTAACTGAAATATCTTACATCATTATTCAGAAATCTGGGTCAGTGCTACTCTTGCCAGGAATGAAATGGTTCTAGAAATAATGCACACTGAGGGCAGTTATCTTAAACTACTGCACCTCTGTCCCTCAGACCTGTATGACATCTGCAGCTAAAGAGGACGTTATCTATGTCTCTTCAGTATCTGTTGGTTCAGATGAGCAGGAAGTAATTTCACACAATGCTGCAACTGTTTATCATTCTTTATTCTTAACTTCTATCTAGCTATCTGTAATGGCAAATATAATTGTCACCTCTCCTTTTTAATGGATGTCCTTTTTCACACAGGAAGATGGAGCACACTGGCAACAGGACACGAGAGGTCTCCGTGTCTCCCATTTCCCAGGCATATTCAGTTAACGCATACTTTTTCTCTCAACATTATATGTAGGAAGGCAACTAAGACCTAAATACAAAATAAAGCAGATAATCAGCTTGCTAACTCTGAGATACATCGAAATAAGAGTAATTTTACAGAACACAAACTTTCAGGGAGCTTTTGATCTACTCTGACCGTTTTAGATGACTTTCCAGCTGCCAGAACTACTCTTAATGCCTGCACTACAACTTTCCCCCTCCCAGACCCTTTTGGTGCAACAGCCAGTGCTGCCTACCCACAACTTCTTTACAGATCATGTTAGGACAAAGGCTGCTCTGGCTGTAGCCAGCCTACTCCCCTCTAGGTCCCTTCTGCTCCCCAAAGCTGCTCAGCATGTCAGTAGCCTTTCTGCACCACCTCAATGCATAGCCAGCTCTCTGAAGCTCTAGTTAGGGCTTCTGCATCAACATCTATACAATGTTTAAAGTCAGGTAATATTAACATCATTCAAAAACACATCTCTAAATCCAAGATCTGCTTCAAATTGTTTAAATTCTTGTCCACTAAAAGACATTTCAATACCAAGAAAAAATAAATCTGGTATGAATTATTGTGTGCTCACCTGTTCTTTTGATGAATACAAGAGAAGAAATAGCCCAGGGGGATGGGAAAAAAACTTCCTAAGTTTTGCTCTAGAAAAGTAATTTTTCCTATTGACTTGTCAATTGACAAGTTTTGACATGTTCTTTAGTGTTGATGACCATTTTTTGCCAATGTAAAACGTCTCTTGCCAAGTTCTTACAGTTTTCAAACCTTAAATAATCCTCACATAATATATACCGTTCAGAGAAGTCCCATGGATGCAGCATACAAATATTAATAGAGGATTTGGAAACTGAAGAACAGCACTAGCTTACCTAGATTTATGTGCTTCTTACTTTTGTATCAAGCTGGCATATGCTTACAGCAGTACAGTTAAAACAGGATCTTAGTGTTTTTGCACCAAAGAAGCTTCATTGGTTTGATCCAACTAACTCACCCTATAAGCCGTCTATTTGCACAGCCTTGATTATGTGCTCGCAAATATCTTTAGGTGCCATCCGAATTTCCCGATTATAAGCTTTAAGGGAGTTTATGGCTCATATTTTGTTCCACCTTGGCTCTTCTGCTAAATGTATACTGTGTATTTTCTAAAGCGTTTAGGAATCACTTTGGGATTTCAAAAGTGTTTGAAAGACCTGAGAATTTGCAGCCTCTGAATGTTGTCTCCAAAGTTAAGCCGCACAAAATTGTTCTTCCCAGTTTCGCAAATATTTGAGGAATATTATGAGAAAAACACATCATCCTTTGTTTACCTTTTAGTAAAAAAAAATATTTGCATAACATTAGTGTCTCCATTGATATAAGCACTAACAAAAGTTTGGGTTTGTTTTTCAGAAAAACATTTGCTGGAAAATAAAGAGTTTGAAAATGAAGAGGACTTCAACTTACCATATAGTGAATGAATAAACAAAGAGTAACACAAACAAGTTTATGTTTCTGTTTTCTGAAAGCATCCTGGATAACAGAAAAGTAATATATTGTTTCATCTTTGTAAATCAACTGTTAGTTTTGTTTATTGAAATTATTAACCTATAGTCCCTATTTGATTCCAAGGGTGTTTCAGCCTTGCAAGTTTAAAATATCTGGTTTTTTGTTGGGTGCTTCGGGTTTTTCTTTAAATATATATCCTATTTCCATATCTATTAACAAAAAAATCTGAATCTGCTCAACTTTGTGGTTACTATTAACAAATCTAAGTATTTATATTAGAATTTTTCTTTAAGGAATACCATAACTGAAACAAGACATATCAATTAAAAGTCAGCTCTAAAAATAAAAAAATCTTACAGTTCATGTGAACTATGCAGAAACTGACCAGTCGGAATTTATTTACCAAAATAGTATAAGGAGGTACAAACAAATAAGAGAAAATTAAAACCAAAGTGTAGCACTTTAAACAACTTTGATAATAATGTTTTATCATCCTCTAACTTTCTGTTCTGAAATTTCATTTTTTGGTTCATTATTTTGGCTGGAGAGCTGCTCAAATCACTGGATTTCAAAAAGATATTGAGTGATTTTATGTTTTGTAAGCCACACATGTTCAATGAATAAACTTTCTAATCTGAAGAAATTGATCATAGGATGGTTTGGTTGGAAGGAATCTTAAATATCATCTAGTTCCAACCCCCCTGCCATGGGCAGGGACACCTTCCACCAGACAAGGTTGCTCAAAGCCCCATCCCACCTGGCCTTGAACACTTCCAGGGATAGGGCATCCATAACTTCTCTGGGCAACCTGTGCCACTGCCTCACCACCCTTACGGTGAAGAATTTCTTCCTAATATCTCATCTAAATCTTCCCTCTTCCAGTTTAAAGCCATTGCCCCTCGTCCTACCACTCCATGCCCTTGGCAAAAGTCCCTCCCCAGCTTTCTCATAGGCCCCTTTAGGTACTGGAAGGCGGCTCTAAGGTCGCCCAGGAGCCTTCTCTTCTTCAGGCTCAACAACCCCAGCTCTCTCAGCCTGTCCTCACAGGAGACAGATAATGACAGGTTAAGTTCTGGCTCTCCCCTTTCCAGAGCACTGCTGCTCAGAACTCACTAGTAAACTGTTGCTAGCAAAAGTATTAAGCCTTTACCTACTGAGTCACTGGAACTTTAGATTTGAATCTGTACTATAGATGACACCTTTGTCTTTTAAGGTATCTTTTGCCGTTTTCCCAAGAAGAGAAAGACAGTTCTTCACAGCACATCTGGAATAGTAAGATACCTGTGCTGCTTGGAAAAAGACATTCTTGGCCTCATATCAGTAAATCAAGTCAATTAAACCATGATTAATGTTTGGCTCAGTGTCACAGAAATTTGCCTAACAGCTGATACTACATAAATTAAGATGGCTGAGTGCCAGCTCTCTTAAAACACTGCACTGGGTGCATACCAGACATCCCATTCCAAACACAGGTTTGCTTCCACTCACTGCAGAAAATTGCTAACATGTAGAATGAAGACCTAGAAGTGCCCATCCTGACTCATTTGTTTGCTATCACACATGTCTAAAATGCAAACAGAAATATGGTTATAGTACAAATTACAAGTTACAGGAATACACTTTAGAGTTTACACTCTGTTTGTTACTCCTTTTACTTGCATAATAACATAAAGAACACTAAACAAACCGGAAAAAAATCAATAAAGCTGTCGTGTTCTTTCAAAATAAGAATTCTAGATATATCTCAGAAACTTTGATTAAAATTTCCTTAAGTTCGAGTCATTCAGGTCTGTTGTTTGACTTAAGTCATCTCTACATGCAACTATGTCATTTATCTCTACACTTAGGCAAGGAATGGCTAACACTGTGGTGAGCTCCACAGCACTTTCCTTTCAAAAAAGTAACAAACTGACTTCTGAGTATTTGGCAATGTCAACCAGGAAGGATGCAATCATGTAAATTGGCACTTCTAAATAATTTGCGTATGAGTCCCACACATACAGGAGCAGACAGTATGCTAAGAATCCAGAAAAACACAGTAAAATACAGTACACAACTTATCTTTTAAGAATTCAATTGCCCCCATGATAATACTGTGCCAAGTAATCCTTTTTGACATGTGAAGAATGGACAAGGAATACACAACATTTTTAAATGTACAGCTTCCACCTTCTGATCACAATAAACTGGGAGTACAGTCTCATAGATTTAACTAACAATGGTTGCAGTAATATGACCAAAAGTCCATTGATCTAGAAAAAGCATTTCTAGAATTATGAAGTCATTAAAAAGCAAATGAAAATAACAAGCAAGAAATACATAGGCAATTTATGATGTAAAAAAAAAATTCGTGGATTGACAGGGAGTAGCTAGTATTACTTTTGATGTATTTAATCAATACTGATTAGACAGTTTAAAGATATGCGCTGTGGTCAATAGATCCACACTATACTCTATGGAAATAATTCCATGCTGTATGAAGCACAGTACTTGATGTAATGTGTAGTATTCAGTATTTATGGTAAAGCCATTCCATGTGATCTCTTTTACCACTGGGAAAGATCCAGTTACAGACAAATGCAAACTGTAGATAGAACGACAAGTCAAGCTTACACTTGCACAGTGGCAGATATCCATAAATTGACTAGACTTCTCAATTATTTCAAATTACTTTTTTCAAAATGTCTAAAAATGTTTACCAATGTCCACATTTAGGTTTGAATTAGATATGCATCAGGTAATTAGACATTTGAAATAGCTGTTAGAATTGTTAGCTGGCTCCCTCTTCTCAAAAGGCCAAAGTAGCTGACAATGGCTAATAACTAAATATTTCATGTGAAAAAGGATATGCAGACATAATTACTGCTGCAACCTCATCAGACCAGCCAAGTCTAATTAAGTGTCAAGCTAGAGTTACAAAAGGGTTATGAGATTTCCCTTAAAAATGACAACTCAGCTATGGTGACACATGGACAATAAAACTACCTCAGGAGCAAGAGGAACATGACTTTTATGTAGATCTGTGAGTAATGTTATGAAAAAGACCCTGTTCTTTCACATTATTCAAAATATATTATTGAAAATTAAGCACAATTGAAATATTCAACCTGTAGCCAAGAAAGAAAACTTTGTGGAATATTTCCTCCTTCATTAACATGTCCTTAAAGCAGTTTATAATCCTTTTAATTGTTTTTCCCTCCAAATCAAACATAGGAGGCTCTCATAAGCCTTACCTCTTGACATTTGTAATTATTTACATTTCTAATTACTAGTATATCCTATTACTGAATATCTTAATTATTATTAAATTGATCATTAAAATATAAATCTTCTGTGTTCTGTTTATAGACACAAAACAAACCATACAGATAAATGACAGTAGTGTGTTAGATATCCAGAAATAAAGATGGGCAGGAAATAATATTATTGGCCCATTAACTTTCCAGATTTCAAACAGCTTTCCTCATTCCACACTGCAAGGAGACAGAGCTTTCAAGTTTTCATAAAAGTCTTGCCAGAGTAAAAAGTCTGTTTTTTATCTAGCCTTAGTGTGTATTCTGTAAAGAGACTGTACATATCTCAGAGATTATGTCAGACTCTCAGATATCAGCACGTATTAAAGCAAAAGTCTGATTCTTAAGAATAAAAGATGTAAAAATGACGCAAACACATTTTCTATTCTGTTTATCATCCTGCATGTATACACCAACATTTTTCATAATTTCTTCTTTAATGCAGCAATTACTTCTCCTCATTTGAGAAACATCTCTCAAAAATAAAAGGCAATCAGTGCAGCATTATCACATTCCATTATTTCTAGAAGTGGCTGCCCATCTTAAGTTAGAACAAGTATTCTTCTTTTACTTCTTCCACAGAGCTCTGTCATTTTAGATATATTTGTGCTGAATAATATTGATCCTTTTTTAATTTAAAAATGTAATGGTGTTTCAACTCAGTTCCTGCCACATGACTTACCATGTAGAGCAACAGAGTTATGCTAATGCTTGCTGTGGTAACAATGCAGAATTTGCTCAGATTTTACTATTAGGAGACACTAAACTCTTCAAGTGTGGCGTGCTAATCATGTTTTAATTCTTCATCCATCTCTTTTGAACTTTCCTCCATTCCTCCCCCTAAATCTGCTGACAATCCCATACCACTGAATATTATTACAGTTCCTGGAACTGTTCAGGATATATTTTATCTTGCTCAGGGAGTCCTCCTAACAATATGAATATGTACATGGAATATCTTAAACTGATTGGCAGCCAGTCAACCTTTTCCTCAGCCAAGACAGCTATTTAGTATTTTAATATCTTCTCTTAAACCTTCAAGAAAGAATGCAGAAGTTTAACACTGCCTTTAACCCAGTCACAGTTCTGATTTTCCTTCCTACTCAAGCAGTGGTGTCTGTGGTACATGCTGACCAAATACTGTTCAGCCAAGAGGATGAAATCCCAGGCCTACTGAAATAATTTACAAATAAAGCTTCTGTTCGTATCAGTAAGATTTTTTTTTTCTTGTCATTTTGGATTAGTTTTCTAATATTTTGCTTTGTCATGCCATCAGGTTGAATAGGAAGACATGACAGAATCACTGGCATAATACAGCCCATTCCTACTGATTATTTGAATGAAGGGATTCAGATTTGCACTTTCATATAACACAAACTTTGCTGCCCTAGTAGAATACCTTTTACCTTCAAAAGCAGATAGGCTGTTAAACTATTTTATTTTTTTCCTTTAAAAAAACCCATGAAACTCACTTTGACTTTTTAGTATTACAGCTGCGTTCAAAATACTATCAGTGTCACACAGTATTGAAAACAATCCTCCATCTCATAGTCTGAACTGAGGAATCAATGTATGCATCCTACAGTATCCTGATTATCTGCTGAGATAAGATAAGGGCATGCATGCATCACCTCATCCTCTCCACTCTTACTGAAAAGGGCATCAGTGTGCCTGAGCTGGACTGCTAACCAGGGCAGTCAGAGACCTGAGCCAAATGACACCCCATAATCTAGTATCACCAAAGAGAGAGACTGAGTGAAGGATTTAAAACCAGAGGAGTGCAAGGGGAGGTAATATGCAGTGTTTATGCACTTACCTAAATACATTTATCTGCTTTCCTAAAATTTTTTTATTTCCAAAAAAGGAAGCATGATCATTCAGGAGAGGGTGGGCAATTTCTGAGTTGATGGGGGCTGCAAGACATACTACATCTCAGAAAGAGACATTTCAGTTACCACTGTAGTTAAACAATATCCAAGAAAAGCCAAAGAAAACAGCTCTAAATGTAAGTTGTGTGAATGACAAAATCCTGCTTACATGCTGTATTACAGCTTCTCTTTTTCTGCACGTGAGTTTCATTTTACTATTGACGCCATTTGTTTAACTTTAGGGTATCACTCATATAAGTAGATTAAATTCTGGGAGCTCTGAATAATGGTTTACACTCACACACGTGAGAAGAGAACATGTCTGTAAAATCACAATACTGCAGCCAAAAATTTACTGTCTAAATGACTTTTCAGGCTTTTATTTCAATGCAGCTTTGTCCATTCAAGCAAGTCCACATTACTGGCCAGAGTAATACAGGTAGCATGGAGAAATACAAATAAATCAGAAGGAAGATAAGCTATTGAAGTGACACTCATATTTCAAAGGCATTGACTTTGAGGATGAAAAATAAATTTGGAGAATTTTCCAGTCATTTTAAAAACTCCAGTAATTTAAAAAAAATAGATTCTAGATAATTATCTCTCTCAAGTATCATAAAAATCAAACTATAAATTTCATCATAATAAAATGTTTTCTGAATCACACAGGCAACATATGAAATTCATTTACAGAAGGTGCTTTTAAAAGGTTGTCACCTTAAAAAAAAAAAAAAAAGAAAACAGATATTTCCCATTCTCTCTGTATATACAACAAGTCAACTACTTAAACTATACCGCAGTAAAATTCTAGCTGGAGTGAAATTTTAATATTGTTAAATCTTTATAATTTTTCTTTATTTTTGGTGCAACACTTAGCATCCTTGCTGTCACCTACTGTTGCACAGATAATTATGAAAAAAAAATCCAAAATAATGAAGAATATTTTTCACATTATAGAAGCAACTATTAAAAAAAAAAGCTTCTCTCCAGTTTTAAATTCATATTTTGTTTTTTAAGTTACAAAATATAAAACTCTGGACACTTACTGTGTAATAATCTAAGAAAGCTGAATGGAATAAATCCCCAAATACAGATGTATTTTCAATACATCAAAGCATCTATCCACATCATACACAAGTGAAAAACCTCTAGAGCAAAAATCGTGTAAGAAAAATCAACAAAACAGTTTGGAAAATTGGAGAAAATACACCAAACCTTGAATATAGAAGTATAACTATGTTGTTGCAATGACCAAAAGTCATCTTATATTAATGCTATTTTGAGCAATACATGTCAGAATTGATTTAAATACTAACACGTTTCTAGTCTCCCAGAGTCAAAAGAAGCATTTTGTAATGCTTTGTAAGTGATGTGAGCATATTAAGTATCTGAATTAACTAAACTGCAGCCAGAAGGTAGCCCTTTCAAATAGTTTTGTTAAAGCACGAATAGAAAGACTACAATATAAAATAGAAAAAGATATACTGAATGTCAACATTTTGTATTACATGGTCAGCAGATATTCATTGCATCTGTAAATACTGATAACGTTTGCTATGCTATGGGAGGCAGGTAGCCTTGAAGAGACCTTCTTCCTCTTACGTGCCACACAGGTTTTCCATTCACATTTTTTTTAACACTTAGGAGTTACTGTAGATCAAACCCCTTATTTCAAAATCCCATGAGACCTTTTTAGAAAAAACATAAGTTTTATGAATTTAAGGACTTGTTATAGCTGTCAAACACCATCAGTCAAACTTAGCTCATAAAGCACTAAACCAGCTTGGGCTGCTAGTTACACAAATTTGGATCATAAATTTAAAACCTGCGTTGTCTCTATTATCTATTTACAGCAGACAAAGATCTCAATACAAAAGACATAGGTAATTTTTGAGTGTTAGCAGAAGTGGTCATGTGTCATATCATAGGCATAATATTTATTTTAGACCATTCAAAAATTATTCAGGAGCTCTGCAAACGAATGAAAAGTTTTGCTCCACTAATATCATACAGTAGATGAGAAAGTGTTCATCTTTCTTCATTGCCAGTCTTACATCCATAGAGAAACTTCTCTGAGGCTATAACCTATAAACAAAAATTCACTATTCTTAAGGGTTCAGTGATATCCATCCCCATTGGCTTAGTGTCTCTTTCACACAGAGGCTTGCTTGATTTTTATCTCACCTGAATACAGATGTAAGGGAAAGGCATTTGGTATTCCCTGCCTCAAGAGCAATGTCACTAATAAACTTATCTTTGTAACAAAAAAAAATAAAATCAGATCGAAGTCTATGCTACTAATAAAAACTAGGTTTGCTAGATTTACTTTATCAAAAATTAGATTATTTTTTTAATAGATGGAGGTTTGCCAATTTTGTGAAATTACGCCCAGATGCAAGAAAGTATATAAATCCAGCACACCCCAATTCAAAAAGCAGAAAACACAATGGAAAGAATTGAAGTCTCTTCTCGTCTGGTAATACCTGGTGACATATATAAATTCCTTACTGAATTAATATCTGAGAGGTTTGAGATTGGGAAAATGGAGAGGGTTTAAAGTGAATTATTAAAATTTGCAACATTTATATTACTGTGAAGAAATTTAATTCAGCTTTTGCAAGCATTTCAGTATTTGGCCAAAACCAGACCCTGAAACAGAGCGATACATTCTCTGCTGTCATTCACTGCCTCTCCAATTACCAAGCTTCAATCCACTTCTCAGAGGAGCAAGAAACATGAAAGACAGCTCTGTGAATGACTGATTAACATGGAAAAGATCGTTTCATGAAGATTATATTGTATTCCTAGCAAGATCAAAAGTGTGCACTAGATTATTATGATAATTACCTTTGGCAGAATTTGTCTTATTGTTATAAAGCAATAATAAGGTACCTTAAGAGGTAGAATAATTACACTTAACTGCTGTAATTAATAAGTTAATTCTCAGGCAAAAATGATTCATATCATAGGAATTATGTAACTGCTGCCATTTAAATTCTTACTGCAACACCTTGATATACTTTAAATCTAACGTTGTTAATATTTCTAAACCTTTACTTCAATAAGGTAAGAGAACAAATTCAGATCAGGAAGAAAACCATTTCATTTCTGTGTCACTGGACTGAATTGTCTGAAATTGAATATCAAAATATGCATAAATAATCCAAATGAGGGGAAGGGAGGGAGAAGAGAGCAGAGGTTAATATTTGTATACATAGCTTTTGTGACATGTTTGTTCCTTTTCCAGCAAGTGTCATTCCAAAATGTTTCTTTACTATCAACGACGTTTTGCCATCAGACATTAACTCTCGTATTTCACTGCATGATCAAAAAGAAATTTCACAGAGACATTTAATCCTCCATTCTGCCCTTAAAGAATTTGTGCCAGAATTTGTGATTTAATATAAACAGTAGATTTCATTAATAGCCTTATGACCTACATTGCTCTTTCTGAACGGTCTTCAGAAAGTCAAAAAAGTCAGTGTTTTCAGTCATGTTTTTTAATAAACGGTTCATTAGAGTACTATGAGTATGAAACAACTCCCAGGCCACCAGCATTTTACTACCAATAGTCCTAGATGATTTCTAAATGACGCAACACAGCTCTCGGTGTCCTTATTAGATAGGAAGTCATATAGGTCATTGTTTTTCCACAGATGATATAGACAGTTTTTACGATGTCACATCATGATTTATAGAAGACTTACTGTAAATAAAAAGCACTCATCTTGTTGGCATCCTTGATACTTCATGATCTGGAGATTCACTGGCTTTGAAAATGGCTTCCTCAAAAATTGAATACAGAAACACTTCTTTGTTAGTCCTTCAGAAAGAGGAATCCCACTTTTTCAGTGTGAGAACAAGTACATTTTCTGCTGTTTTTAATACTTACGTAAATGTCTTCCCAAATACTCTGCAGTAAACTTTCAATTGAATTGATGATTTTTTGAAAAACATCACTCTCTGGCAATAAAATCTTTGGCAGTAAATCAATACTATAAGAATACAATATTTCTTCAATATATGCACCACTAATTAAGTACTCAGAAATCATTCCACAGAAATACAGAAATCAGTCCACACCTGGAATTGCATACAACTTGTATCTCTACTGTGTTATCAACACTGTTTTGGTCACAAAACCAACACATAGCCCCATACCAGTTACTATGAGGAAAATTAACGCTACCCCAGCCAAAACTAGCACAATTGTGTATAATTAATTGTGTATAAAGCTGACTGCATATGTAAAGGAAAGACCAATCCAAATAAAATCATATTATCAACTTCATTTTTTATGTATTCCTTACATGACGCTAAGGACAAGCCGAAAATTTCCAAGCTAGTGAGATGCTAGTGTGATAACTGGGTACTATAGTATATGTATATAACAAGGCATTGCAATTAGTTTGATAACAGTCTAAAAGTATTAGTTTGATAATAGTCTAAGTATTGAAGAGGCAAAAGTAACACGGACACTGACTGTTCTGTTGCTTTGCAGGGAAAGCAGAGTCAGGTGTCAAACGAACTCAAACATCTTTCCGAGGAAAGGAAAGAGATGGACAATTCTTAGACTGCATTTCAAAGAGTTTGTCTGGTATCTTTTTTTTTTTTTTTTACAAGCAAGATGATGTTGTCATTTGTGTTTTCATTAACATTGCCGTATAACACTGCAAGGCTTTAACAGCATCCTCTGTGTACACCCCTCACAAGAGCTTTGGGACCAGACATATTCACCGAGTATTCCCAGCAGGGAGGGTCTCTTTGAGCTGGTTGCCAGGTCAAGCCCAAAGCGAGAGACAAAACCTTAGGACTCAAAGTCTGTAGCAGTCCATAGCTCAAAGGCTGAGCTCTGCTTGCTAACCAGTTTTATTAGCTCTCTTGATAATACAAAGGCAGCCAAAGACATAATATTACAAAACATCATCTCCTTTGAAGGGATGCCCATGTAACCTTGACAAACATGAGCTGCTAGCATATGATGGCACCAATACTCTGAAAAGCAGGAAAAGAGAATGCACCCTTAAGATTCACATGAATGCAGATGATAGCAAATGAGGCAGAGGCATAACTAGTAAATAGCAACCAAAGAAACATTTGAGTTCTGTGAACTAACCCTCAACCAGCAGGACAGCGATGGATTTTTCTCACTCTTTCTAAATGCTAGCAAATGCCCTAGAAGAAATCTAGACTGAGACACTTGGGCTTTGGGTAGGTGTTGATAATGCATTCTTTTTTCCTTTTTGCAACTGTTTCAAATTTTGTAATAACCTGCCTAACACTGTACTTTCATAAAGTAAACTAGAATGATTATTTTTGCATATATTTGTCTAGACATTAATATTGGTCTTAATTTGATTTGATGGGATGAGGGCTTGGGAGTGGTAGGTCTATTTCTAGTGGCACACATATTTACCTTCAGTGCCACATACCTAAGAGACATTTACGACACTCAAGAGAAGGCATAATGTTTTAGGACCCACCTGATAGTGTCAAACTTATGGATTTATGATGCCAGGCGTTAAATCAGAGCGAAAAATAATGTCCTCTGCCAAATGAAAAAAACTGTGATTCTTTGTGGAAAGAGAAGACTTATAATTTCTGATATATTTGGAAATTTTGTCATGAATTTACTGTCTTTTTTATTTTTAATGTTCGCTCAAAGATGAGATTAATTTAAGTATGATACAACGACAGGGAGCAAAATAAAATCATTGTTTCAAATCTTCTGCTGAGTTTCTTTGATACATGTCTAAAAAAGTAGAATAGTTATTCACAGTCATTATATTCCTTGAAGCTAGACTTTGGTTAAATATAGGATTTTAAAATGCTCTTCTGAGTTAAAGTGAGAAGAGAGTGCTCTGGTGATGACAGAAAATATGCCATTATTTAATGTGGGTGGTTTGTTTTTTTTTTAAATTAGACTACCAGTGTCAATTCACCTAACTTATATCCAAAATCTGTTAGGTCCCTTTCTTACAAATATCTCTACAAACAAGTCCAATGAACACCTCTGTGATTTTTATACACACGTGCAAGGCCACAAAAAAAGGTTTTCACAACATCCAGACATCTTCAGATTTAAAACAAATGACCATAATATACATGGTGATAAGACATCGTTATTATTGTCCCATAGATGGACAAATAACTGAAGAAATATAAGCACTGTTAGTTTTCTTTGGACTTTTGCTATCTATATATTACACAATTGTGACTACACTTTAGAGGAGGGTAAAGATCTGAAAAAATAAGCATGAGTACAAACCATTACAGTAAAAACATTTCAAACCAGTACAATGTAAAATAGTTTCTCTAATTGAAATTACTAAGATAGTGAAACTGTGTTACAAACTTCAGTCAATCACTTTTGCAGCGTACTTAATGTACGAAGCACACACATAAAGTCATGTTCGTTTATTAATAAGAGATGGAGATATAGGAAGTACGTGAAATATATTTCTCCTTTATAAGTTTCAAAGACCTGTTTCTTTGAGCAATGTTTCTTTCTACAAGAAGCCAATTATACTAATCAATGCCTTTCATTGTTAATTTAGGCCATAATTATTTTAAGTGATAAAAAGTTCAAATTTACATATTTTTCCTAACTTTATTTTTTTGCAGACAGTGACAAAAACCTGTGCCTCATTATGCTGTACAGATTGATTTGAAACTAAAGCAGCAATTAATTCTATAATAACAAAAAGGAGTATTAATTATCTGCAAGAGTCTAAACTCTGCTAAATTATTATTTCCATTATAATTACCAGGGTATACAGGCCACTGATTATCATCAAAAGCAATTAAGAACATCCCAAGACACCACAGAATCAAGGGATCACAATAAATCTTTCAGATCATTTCTACAAGGCTGTGACCTACCCAAAGGCCTGCTAGAATTACAGCGAAGAGATATGGAAGGTGCCATACCTGAGCTGAAACTCGTATTTGAGAATGCAGGATAGCTCATACTCTAAAACTGAAACACTCTCAGTTCAGATTATAAATTTAGTTTTGGTATTCAAGACAAGGAAAACAGTTTTCTTGTTTCAAAACATTCTTTCAGAATAAACTATCATACAATAACTGTTCTCTTATTTGAGAGAAACAGTTCTGTTTGAACAGTTTTCAGCACTTACAACACAATTTAACACATACAGCTTACTAAGATCTTATATAATCAAGGATTTTAGAATCTGCTTTTAGAATGAACATGCTACTCAGTTGGGTAAAGAACGTGTCAAACTATTTTATCAAATAGATACATGTAAACAAAAAAATCAAATTTCAAAATAATGTGTCTTAGAAACACTTCTCACTATGGTATCATGGAGCAATGTGCCCTGAAAGAAATGATATTAAATCCACATAAAAGTCAAAATTATATCAGTCACTGTTACACTTACTATACAGTTTGTTGTTAGTTTTACAACACTGAATTTCCACTCCAGTCCTCCAAGCTATCCAACCAAGTCTCCCTGCAGCTAACATACAGGTCTCATCTTTGTTCTCCCCCACTGCAGAGCAGCCCAGTTACCTGAACCCTGACCCTGCTGCTACAGACGTCACTAGTTAACCTCCCATTCGGGATAATCAAAGACATCTTTTTCACTTTAAAGAGTGCAAGTGAAACCAGATAGAATACCACTTTTAAGAAACATGTGCCTCAAAATATAACAAGACTGCCTTGAAAAAAAATAGGGAATATTTCAACCCTTTGCATATGTGCGTTAGAAAAGCACTTCATTCATTTGTGCTTCCTGGCTGAAAAGGAGCCAGGAGCAATTATTCATGTGAAAAGACTAGCACCTTTCCAAACCCATTTGAACACACGCTGATGAAAAAGTGAATGACTAATGAGCACAGGTTTTTGATGAAGGACTTCTGTCCATCATACAGAAGGTTGTATTCTGGAACCTAATATCATCTCTCCCTCTACAAAGCATACTCAATACTCTGTTTTTGCTGTCAAGCCAGCTCTACAATTGGAAATAGGTGGTTTTCAGAAGAAATATAAAAATACCTCTGAGCCACAGGTACAGAATTTAATTCATGGAAAAGAGATTGCATTATTTTCCTGAAACATTTTTTGTGTGTAAACAGTAACACAATATTCATCTGTATTCACTTAGGCATTCCAACCTTATTATCCTTATTAGAACATTAGCACTTAGACTAACATGTTTCATCTAAGACTATGTGTGTACAGGTCTGGTAAAAACTTGCGTTACTAGGAATCAGCCATACATAGAAGGAAAAGATAGTATCATGCAGATATATTACAGAAGCCTGCTTATCAAAGAAGAGTTCAAAACGCAGCTTCTGTTCCTCTCTGCCTCAGCTGGATGGCTAATTTTCTCAATGTCCTGATGTTCCCCTTCCTAATATTCATCATCAATCTTTGGTATTCTACAATCCATGTATGCTATTTCTAGAACTGAATCCACCAGCGAAAGCTCTGACCCTCCAAGAGTAAAATCTCTACATATACACTAGCAAATGAGTATTTCATTCAGTTTCTACTGACATGAGCAGGCAAGGAGGTTCCATGCTAATGTCTCAGCACTCCCTCCGGCTTCAAAATTTAAATTCTCAGTGTTCAACCCAAAAAATCTAGCTTCTAGATCTGGTGATCATACCCAAATCTAGCAATATAATAATTTATGTTGTTTAAATATAGTTTTTTTTTCCTCATGAAGAAATCCCTGAGAATCAATAAATACTTTTGGAGATAAAATACACCAGCTTTTAAATGATAAATGAAGCAGGTTCTTATAAATATGATAAAAGTTTAAGAATCATAAAGAGTTCTCTACAGGTGCTAATTTTACTACTTGAATGAAATTAATAAGACTCTCCATAAAACAGCAGGAGATCCTTAGATTACACGAGTAATCAGCAAGAAAATTTATTGTGGATTCACGAAGCACAAATTGTTTGTGTAATGTATGCAAAAGTGGTACTTTATTCTCTGCAGTGAACAATTCTGAGTCCTTATAACAGAAAAATATTTAATAGTTTGGAAACTCTTGAGGTGTAGTTTTAAAAAAGTTGTTCGACTGTGATTAATTCAACTGATGACAAACTAGTAATGAAAGAAGGACTGCCTTATTTTAATATTCAGTAGGATCCATTATTAAAGTAATTAAGGTTAAACAATGGATATAGAAACAACTGAAAATCCAACTTGATGTCTAGGGAAGTAAGATTTAGGAGAGTGAGATTCACAAATCAGGTAGTACATTAATCTGAAAAGCTAAACTACTTTTCATTTTCTGATCTCCTAAAACAGTGTACAGGCAAGTGATAAATTTAACATTCGGATACAAAAAATATTAAAAGACATTTTCCATTGCACGTAGTTGTAACCATTCTGATTCTTTACAGAATGTCTTCTTTTAGCATACTGAGCAATTAGAATGTGCTGCTTGCATAGCATATTTAGCTCAACAGCTATCAATGGACTTTTACCTCACACCATTTCTTGGCTGCTATACGCATAATGTATTTATTTACATGACTACTTATTACCGTAAACCTCATGTATGTTTTATGAACCATTTCAATGAAGAAGTTCTAGCAGTAGTCCCAAAGAGGAAATTCTATCCCATTTGTGCTATTAAATTTTCAGCAAATTATGCCCTCTGAGAAACAGCATATAGCCTAGCTTTTTCCTTTTTCCAAAAATCCGTTATTATCATGAGTTTGTGTTCACTTCTTTACATTTAATATTTATTGATTGATTGACGCAATTAATTGCTTTTGTTTTGTATGTTTGGGTTTAATTAATTGGACTAAAAGTGTCAATACACTGCGGCTGTTCAACTGACTCACAAACAAAACTAAATCCTTTACCATGACTAGTTATTAATGTTCTGTCAATGAAACAAGCAAGGGGATTGCATGGGTCAGGGAATTAGTAATAATAACAGAATAGAGAGCCTTTAATTTTTAGATTAACTGCTCAGCACAGACCAACAGTGGCTAAAACGATTGTAATCTAAGGACGCTGACTTACTTACATTGCATGTGTTCTGTGAAAGGAAATTACTGATAATAGTTTAGTTTCTGACATCCACACCTCGAAAGCCGTCCCCAAGTGGCGTCCTTTGCTACATACGCTTACATAGTACAGTGCTTCAAGACATCATCTGTTTCTGCTCATGTCCTGAACAGAGGTGAGCAAACTCTGCCTAAATTCAGAAGTGACCAAAAGCCACATGGCTGTGTCAGTACAGTGCTAAATCAAAGCAAACACATCCTACAGACAGATCGCAAATATTAGCTGGAGCTTGTAAGCATGAAAATACATTCATGTGGCTTTTGAGTTGAATCTGTGTCATATTCTGCAGGCCTCTAGTGTGGGCAATGGCAATATATGGTGTGGATATATCCACTGACAGTTCAGTAAAGAGTCTTTGTATCAAGTGATTTGGGGACTGATCTGCACTGTGACTTTTGTAACTGTTCACCCCGTTACAGGACTGTAACCCAGTAATGTAAATACTCAGTGCTGTAGAGTATGCTGCGTTTATCAAGTAGAAAAAAGGAAGACCTCTTTTTCCAGAGCTTTGGCACTTCTCACCAATATTATTTTAAAGTATATGCAAAGGAAGACGCTATGTTTGTTGAGGTAAATCGGTACATCTTCTTAGTTGGCAGTATAAATTTGGAGAAGGGAGAAAACCTGACCCAGAATATGAATTAAAATCCAGTTTCCCTGCTTAAAATACAAGTTGCACATTAACAGATGTTATCAATTCTAACTTATTAATTTCCTGTATCTATTCTATGCAGGTTCCTCTAGAGTCATCATTTGAAAATCATCTGGACACATATTGTTTCTAATACCTAATTGGCTAATTTACCCTAAACCACGGATCCTCACAAATTGTTCATCATTAACCACAAGATGTAAAGTGAAACCTTATTTGTCAGTATTGCAGGTTATCCATGAAATTGCTGCCAATCTTTTGGGGCATCACTATGCTAGCAGACCATCCTTTCCCAGGCTTTCAGTGTTTCCTCTTTCCTACATGTAAGGCAATTTGTCATTTATCAGCTTCCTTTCAAACTTCCAAGCCTTTCCCCTTATCAAAAGAAAGCATTCAGCTACAAATGTTTTTAAGCCACTTAATTTTGAAAAAGCTGGCTAACCTGAATCTAAAAGTATCACAGTTTTCTCAGAACTTTGGAAACCTTGCTTTTTACCAAGGATTAGTGTTTTCATACTTCTTCTCCCCAGTATACCTTATCATGCTGAATCTCCTTTTAAAATTACTTCAGCCTTTTATTCCCCTCCCTCCACACACAAACACCCATGTACATATGTATATTTATACATATATAGGTTTACTGGGCCTTATCTGATGCAAATTTCCTCCAATGCCTCCAGCCATTTTCTCCCTGACTGGAGGCAAATTGGTCTCACTAACATTTCAGTTTATTATTTACAGATACATACTAATCTTGTGTTCCAGGCAAATAAAATCAGATCACTTTCAGTAATAAAGTACTATGTTCGCATTATACCACAACTATAAAAAGATGGGTTACACAGGAAGATAAGATTCAATAATTTGGAAAAGATTTATATTTTGGAATAATATTTCTGTTTTTCATATTCTCTGCAAGTACAAATGCAAGACACGAATCATGCCCTTTAACATATTTCTCTGGGTTTTCTCAGACTAGATCAGATGGAATATTTCATCAGAATCCTTGAAATCATGCAAACAACAAACATGAGCATCTGCATTTTAAGTATTAACTGCTAAAGCACCATGAAAACCTCAGCACTGGCAGATTTGCTCTGACTCCTCTGCCAAAGGATGGGCTTCATATTCTTTACCCTGAAAGCATTCCACACAAGAGACGAATGTGAAATTTAGCTTTCATAGCTGAGACACATATCCTGAAAAGCCTTACTGTCATTAAATTTAATCCTGATAAAGAACACTGTAATTTCTATGCTACATTATTTATATATGAATTAAAGAGAATATTCAGTAGCCCAAAATGCAAATAATATATCCACTCTTCCAAACAGATATCTTTGTATCTTATTAATGTTAGTTCAGCATCTGCAGAAGTGATGTTACCTACAAACACACACACAAACTCTGCATCATGTGTTAGTTCCATCCTTTAATAGCCTGTCGCTCTGTGACTGATCTTTATCTTTTAACTTGTTTGGCCACATTTTTATCCAGGCATTAAGAAAAAGACAGGCTATGCCTTAATAAATAATCCCATTTAATCACAAAGTCTAAAATAGGTATGTTAAAGGCGTGGCCAGCTGTCTACCTTTATCTACTTCATAGACTACTCTCAAGTTTTCAGCAATGTATACAGTGGGCAATGCAGACCAAGTGCAAGGATTCCTGCATTTAAGTTCAGCCAGGCCGGTAAATCTGGAAATGGTATTCAGACAGTGCCGGGCCCAAAGCTCGCTCTCTGAAAAAATGCCTGGGAAGATGACGAAAAGAGACAGCTAAATGGTGGGTACAGTGCCCCTGAGAAAGATCAAGACTTTAAAAGCAACAATAACCACAAAATCTGAACCGTGCACATAAGGTAAGGATTGGAATACAATTTATACCTTGGCAGAGTTGCAACTTCAGTTTCTCCCTTTCCTGCCCCCTTCTACCATATATCAAGACTTCCGTGTGTATGATGTGGTCAAATTAAAAACTGTACAAGCCCTTTAAAGAAAAGAAAATAGGCCTAAGGACTGAGGATTTTATAAGCAGTCTGAGATTCCAGTCTCTAAAACCCCCAGGGCTACTTTGAAAATCTCAACCCAAATGTTTAGCTGAGTTACTATCTGCTTTTCTTTCAAACTGCAAATCCCAGTTGTTCTCAGAATTTCCTAATGCATAACACGCTTATCCATGAAACATAAGCTGTGGTTAGGATGAAACCTTTGCCCTGCATTCTCTCCGTAGATACAAACTGTCTGTCAATATACTGTAGTACTGCTATCTTTCAGCTCACACTGCATTTAGGAACCCCTGTACTTTAGGATTTAGGAGGCTTCAGAAACCAGCTTTTAAAAGAATTTTCAGCGAACTCTAACGTAAAAAACACTGTTGGTGTATTTCAAGTTTTTTAATATGATGTAAAAGTATATGAGGTAGTTAAAAATACAAAGCGCTGTGGAAAGGAAGCAGGCATTCTAGATAAAAGTACTTAAGATTAATTTAACATGCACAGGATTTCCCAATTAAAACTTTCACATTAGCACTGCATTTTAAACAGTTAATCTCCTAACGAGACATCCCCAGCAATAAGAAGTGAATTGCAGGACTGAATATGGCCCTGAGGCCTGCATCTGGAAAAGGCTGTACTTGGTAAGCGCTGGATTTATGCTGCGGTCTCAAAGTCTGCACAGAAAGAGCTGCACTGCCACCTACTGGCAACACGTCTTTCCCCATCGGGGCTGCCACTAAAAGTGAGAAATCCTGCGTGCTCTTGCACAAAACGTTGAACGTTGTTGACCAATGCGTACACAAAAGAAAACGGTGTAACTTAATTCTTCATGCAGAGAATTTTTAGATTTTTTTTTTTTTGCTCAGGTAGCTGGAAAACCCAATTGTTTCTTTTTCTCTGTCTTTTCTTCATAATGCAGTAAAAGCAAAGGAGTACTATTCCGAACGATGTGAGAAAGCCTATGCAAAAGTCTGTTTTTTCTCTTTCTCTTATTCCCAGATCTCCACTGTCATACTTTTGAATCCTGGCTGACCTACAGTCATCTCGGCTAATGATACTCCAACCGATTCATCCAAAAGAGGTATGTTGCGGTTTTTTCCCCTCCCTTAGGGGCCAAAGGCATTACCTCTGTGATGTGCCTGATCTCCAAGAGTCTAGGTGTGAAGGAGTCTTGCATAGCAGCCCACAGCACCACTGTAGAGATACTAGCTTAATTGAAAACAAAGTTTTATTTCTGTTTCTTCTCAGGGGTTTTTTTTTGACATCTAAATTTTCAAATCAATTAACATATTGAGAACAGCTACTCCCTTTCCTAGTAGACATACTGACTACCAATTGCTCATTAAATAAATTTTCATAAGTAGCAGAAAACAAAGGGAATTAATATTTCAGAATGCAAAGAAACTCACCTAATAGTGAAACAGGGAAGATAAAACATCAGGATAAATGACTACGTGTCAACTGTGCTCTCTGTAAATTCTAGCTAACTTGAACAACTGTGTACCTAGGATTTAAGATACAGTAGCAGATAACTGTTTGGTTTTTTCTGCTCTTTACCTTAATCACATATGCAAATAACATCATAGATATATAGGTGAGAGAATCCCCATCCTCATGTTTATAGTGATTTGGTAACATTAAAGCACAGACCAATTCGAGCTGCTGCCATGAAAATCAAAGAGTTGCATATCATCTGCAAGCACCCTGTGGGGAAAAATATCTCCAATTCAGTGTGTGTCAAAGGTGTCTCAGAAGACTGAAGTTGTGAGCACACGCTCAAAGAAACAAATGCCCTTCCTACATAACCATCAAAGTCCAAAACAAGCAAGATAGCTTGATTTCATTTTCTAAAAACTAACCTTTTTGCTTGTTTGTCTGCTCCTGCAGACAGGAGCTCCTGCAACTACAGAAATGGTGAGATTCACTTGTTTAATAACTGGGGAAAAAAATTCCAGACAACCTCACACTATCTCTCTTCTTCTCTGCCTTCAGGCCTAGCAGTAGTCCACATTTCAAGTACAATACTAGACAGCTACTAAATTTGCGTGTCTCCATTCTTTATCTTTTTAGATACATAATATGGTCAAGGCACCAAAGGGTTTATGTGTTCAGACCCTAGGAGAGAGCTGTTTCTTTTTAAAAGCTTAAATATAGTACAATAATCCTTGAAAAAAACATAAATTTCCATACATTTGCAGATGGAAAGTCTCCTTTCACTTTTCATTTATCAAGAGAATAGTTCTGAAGAATTAATTCTGTTAGAAATTTTATTCTATCTGTTGCCCTAAAATTAAAATTTTGTATTTTTCTGTTCATCATCTTAAATGCTGTAGGGCTTTTCAGAATTTTTGTCTCCATTACATTTTGTCTCCATTACAGAAAAGTGCCAATGCAGGTAATAAAAAACAAACAATTTTTTATTCTATCTTTATAGAAATGCTACCTTTTCTTCCCACTGGAAGTTCTTAAAACATCTTCCTTAGAGCAACAAGCCCACATGATAAGTTTTATATTGCACATTATGTAACATTAACAAAAGAAAGTTGTACTTTACCTATTACTTATATCCGCTGTGTTTAAATTCATTCAATGGAGCTGTTCCCATCAGGAATAGTAGATTTTTAAGCCATCTCTACAAAAGCCCTTCAGGCAACAAAGTGAGTCTAATTAATTATATGTTTTCATCTTGTCTTTACACAAATTCATCTGACAAGACAAATACATAGCAAGAGAAGACCAGAAACAAATTTTAGGAAGACTAATCTGCCCCTCTATAACTTTCTGTAGCTGCCATGTTCGGTTTCATCTTTAGTTGTCCATACCATTACCGTAGTTGGTCAAAGCCAGTTGTGACTTTTACCTATGTTAGCAAAAGTTTGGTCAGGTAGACACATCTAAGCAGAAGTGTAGAAGCTTGATGTTCTATGAAACAACAAGTATTTAATCAGTCCTTAATCCAAAAGCACTTTGGATTGCTACTGTGAACCAAAAATATTGGATTTCTTCCTGTATTTAGTTTCATAGCACTGTTTCCTTCTCTCTGATCTTTTCTATTTCCTCTCTTACCATCCTTTCTCTTTACACAAAAAAATATCCAACAGCATTTGAGCTGAGCCTTCAAGCCTACAATGTTCAGCTGTGCCCATGGTAGGAAAAATAGGCTGTCCATTTTCCAAAGAAACTACAATGAACCTAAGAAACAATGGAGGGCTAAAAAACAAATCTCAGGGAAAATCATGAAGATTTTTTTGACAAATTAACAATCTTTAACAAAACCAATACATATTCCTTTTTGATATTATTTTTGTGAAGGGCCTATCCTGCAATGAGTTCTGTTTTACAAGTTACCAGTTTCAGTAACAGAAAAGCAAAGACAACGGCCAGAACCTCAGATGCTGTAAATATTGTGACTTGATGGCACATAATAGCACTGTTCTAATAGCACGCAAGAATAAGCTACATCCTGATGTACTGCAATGCAAAACCAGGACTTCCACTGTTTGCAGTGATCTTGAGAATTCACTTAGCAAGCAAGCTTCATTAACATGCAGCAGATATGTTGTTATACAGTCTAACAGAACAAACCTCTGGCTCTCAAGTAGAGATGCAACCTTTTACAGACCAAGTGCCAATTTCCATCAGAGACTGAGTGAAGTACTGCCCAGCTTCCTGCTGGTGAATGACACAATGTCCAAATCAACAACATGGCAACTTAGCTGAACAAAATAGAGACACAATCCTCAGAATGACAATGGTTGACCATATACAGAGAAATATCCAGTCTAACAAGAATGCTATATTACAAGGCCTTAGCTGTAATTTTTCCCAATATTGGTTCACTATTAATAACCTGATCCTTACTACAATAGTGTACACCATTGTCGACTGTTATGATTGAATACGCTGTCTAACCAGTAAAGCTCTTTCATGTATGCTCACAAACTGTATTACTGGTATTCTAAGAGAAAAGATGGAGAAATGTCTGCAAGATCTGCATATGTAGTTAGATGTCTGCTAAGTAAGAATTTAAAGTCCTTTCCCATAAATACCTAGTGGCAAGTCCAGATCATTTTAAGGTATATCTTCCTGGAAGAAGCAGCATAGTCAGCAAAAGTATGAAAAGAAGTTAAAACTGTTCACCTATTATGCAGCATCTCTGAGATCCTCCAGTTTTGCCCACCTCGAAGGCAACTATCTCACCTCCAGCTTGCTCCTGTAGATACAAGAAGGATTGCAGCAGGATTTCTAACTCAGGAACTGACATCTGTTGAGGAATTTAATTTTAATGTTTCCTGGTTATTTAGGCTTCAGCTGATTAAATAAATTAAACAGATAACCTAATATGTTAGAAACTAGTGGTAGATTTAGTACCGAATACTGTTCCTCATTTTCTACCAGATGTTTTTTCTATTTTGCACATTCCTATACTTGATAAGGATCCTCAAGGGGGGCG
>NW_009618036.1:32500-34882 GCF_000690535.1 Cariama cristata
GGGGGGGGAGGAGAAAAAAAAAAAGAAAAAGAGTATGCTTTCAACTCTAATTATCACTTTTAAAATGCAGTTCTGTATCCTGAATGCTTTACAAACAGGCTTCTTTGGTTTCTGATCTCTGTGATGGTTAGGAGAAAAAAAAAAACACCACCACCACAGTCAGGAGCTGAAAAATATTCCTGATATACAGTCTGTTTTCAAAAGGAAGAACACAGCTCAATCCTAGACATAAAAATAGTTCTGCTAAAGTAGTGTCTTTAAGTAAAGGTAGTTAAGCTTAAACCATCACAGTTTAAGCAAAAACTTTTTTTTTTCCCCCCATACTATACACAGGGAGTTGCAAAGGTACCAACAAATTGTTCTGACATTAGAGAGATGGTGAGCAGTAAAATGTTCTCCATGTTTTCCAGATGCTGGCAATAATAGTGCAAAGCAATATACTGTACATGATAACATCATCTTTGTGAATACCTCAGAAGTATGGAGTATACTTGAAATGAAGGCAGTCTCTGCCCCAGAGTTCTTCCAGTCACAAAGAAAACAGAAGTTGAGACACAGAAACAAAAATTGAAACTGAAACCCTGCGGCTCAGAGAGACAGGATACTGTTGAGCTGAGTGAAGTGAGACAAAGTTAAATTGGTGTTATCCAAATATAATGATTTTATATACTGATTATGCTGTCATAGTACTCGTGCCTAGTTTTCAAGAGTGGTTCTTAGAGTTACCTATGAAGCAGTACTGCTGAATGCAAGTGACCCTCAGAGATCCGTCTAATCCTCAACCACGTGAAAGAACATGTTAGATTTGAGTTTAATAAATCTTCATTATTGTACATGGTCAACCACCAGACTTTAAGTTTTACAACTGTATTTACATGTAACAAAGTTTATTTGCTTCTCACTTGGGTAAGCATTGGCAAAGGGGGTGCTGGTTAGACACAGAACACTCATTTGTTTCTGAGATAAATAATTTCAGATTTGATATTAAGTGAGCCATTTAATTTCCGAGTTGCTTTCTCCCACAGCTCTGTGAAGCTGCATGTGACAATTAGGCTGGCATTCTGTTAAGGCTTTGCAATCGATGGCATAGGACTCCATAGCTACAGCAGAATGCTTTACCAAGCATTTTCTCCACGAAAGGAAGCTATGATGCTCTTTACTTGCCAGTTGAACTATTAAGCTCCTGACTGATGTTTCAGTCAAGTGAAGAGGAATTTTAAGAATGATGCAAACTGAAAGAGCTCTCAGGATGATTAAAAAAAAAAAGCTACAGTGTTTAAACAAGAAAACGAAGGGCATCAGAAGCTCTGAACAGATCTTTCTCACCCTCTAAAACAAAATGAAGTATTTCAGAGCCTACAACAATTAGGTTAAATAAGATGGGAGCCCTCCTCCTCATGCTTGAGAAGCATGCATGTTAAAGTTATTGCTCTTCAATAAACCAGCCTAGGATGACCCACCTTTCACCTTAAGTGCATTAATGCAAGCCCCTGTACCCTAGGAACCTTGTTGGGAGTACAAGGCATGAGTACTTTTTGGATAAGAGATGAACTTTGGCCAGGACTGACAGAGTACCTGAGACTGTAAGCTAAGCTCTTTATGTCTCCTTTCTCTGCCTTAAAAACGTTCTATTATTTTTGAAGGAATAAGGTGAATGTCAAGAAAGCTTGCCAGAATTTGTTCTAGATAGATCAGTCACTTTCTTTGATCTTATGACCAGAAAGACCACAGATATTTTCTGCTGTGCCATATCTATGAATAAAGGTTAAAGGTGCCAAGCCACATTTGCAGATTACCCAAAGCACATGCTTTGCAAGAGTTCCAAGTGTTGCATTCTGGCTCTAATACACAACAGGAAATTAAGGCAGAAATACTCACCAAAAATAAAACAGTGTTAAGAAACGTACTATCACTTACAAGACCTAAAAAACCTTGAAACATGCACCTGTTATTTTATACTTGACAATGGTGAACTGAGAGCTCAAGATACGTGAAAAGCCTGATATTGAAAAAAATATATTCCCTTCAGCCTTTGCATTAAAATGCTCTTCAAGTTTTACTGAGCTAAACAAAATTGAGAAAACAGTACATTTTTTCAATAGCATCACTCTTCTGAGAAGCTGCTGCAGTGCGTGGAGCGAACCAAAAGGCTTCTTATGCTAGAGGTCACAGCAGCAGCCAGAGGTATTCAGTGGTACTGGGGTAGAAAGAAGCAATCTATGTTGGAGAACACATAGACAGATCTGCCTGTAGAGAGCCCAGGTACAAATGAAGCATCTTGATCTACTGGCAGGAGCTCCTGGAACAAGTAGCCAGGGCACCACATAGTCCTCTGCCAGGGTGAAGCCACAGCCCACAGTGATACCAAAGGGTTAAAGAATT
>NW_009618037.1:0-79757 GCF_000690535.1 Cariama cristata
TCCCACGGTAAAATAATTTGTTTCACGCTGCTGGCTTGTTTCTGTGGAGAGGAATGGTGATGGTGCGTATGGGAGCTTTCTGAGGAGAAAGGTGGAGTGCCTGCGTTTCAACACCTTTGTAGCTAGGTTTTGGTGTGGTGGGGAGGACCTTTGTCTGGGTTCTGGTCTAATGGTTGTCTAGAGTGCTGCTTTTCTGCATTTTTATAGCTGAAAGATCGTGCAAGTTCCAGTTTTGTGCCTGCTGTCTGCCTTCCTGTGCCTCAGTGTTCCTTCTTGCAAGCCTTACATGACCTGGTAGTGCCAGGGATGGAGGAAAACAGGTTCCTATAGCTGGGCCAAAAATCAGAGTCACCAGCCTGTTCTAAGAGTCTTCTATACTCTGTGTCCTCAGAGAGAAAAACAATGCAGTGCTGATGCTCAGCAAACTGCCCTCTTCTCTCCACAACAGCATCTCGCTGTCTGTGATTGCATGAAGTGTCTGTCTGTGCTACGATCTGGAAAACATAGCTCTCTTGTAGCAGAAAATTTGTCTTGTAAGTGGTTCCACTGGCTGAAAAGTGCTCTGAAGAGCCATAGGTTCTGTTGAAGGACGTAGTCTGTGCGAGCTCTGCTCACCCCAAAAGCAAACATAAACCTTCTGTTGCTGCTTCCTGCTTAATTAATGGCATGGACTTTGGCTGCTGAAATGTAGGCAAACTAAAGCCAGTGGCTGCTTTTAACACTCTGTGGATCACAGTGTAGTTCTGCAGTAGCTCAGAAGTACAATTTCTCCTCCCCCCTCCAGCTTAGTTGATTGTTATTAGGTAGTTGCTAACAAAAATGAAAACAGCAGGTCATTGTAAACAGTCTGAGATTAAAATTGAGAAACCGAGATGGGAATAGTCTCTTGTTTCTTGTAGCGCTGCCACTTAACTTTCAGTTAATGGAAAAATCAGATTCTAGGCTGGTAGACTATGGGAAATAAGATAAAAGAAAACCTGATTTTTCAGGTGTTTTTGTATGTCTGAAGATCTTTGTCTATTTTTCATTCTTAATTGAATACGGTGCATAATTGTGGGGAGCAAAACATCTCAAATCTTTTAAACTTATTGTACTGTTTCTGTCAAATACAGTGACATCTAGATAAACACTGCAGTCCACCTTTCCCAATTATCTTATCTGCTCAAGTTGAAGAGCCGTTTGTTGACATGGATTTTGGTGTGATCATTAAGATCTGTGTTCTCTCTTTAATAGTGTAAAGGACTGTGTTATTAAGAATTGATGATGATGGAATATCACAGTGGGCAAACTTCTATGCAGGGATTTCCAGTTCTCATGAACTGTACTTTTTATTGTGTTTTGCAGCTTACCAGCTCTGCGATATTTTGCCTTTTCCTCCATGTTCTAAGGCAGTGTGATCTCTGTGGCCTTCCAGGCATGCTACAAAATGCGTCTTCTGCATCGGGCTTGAGGAGAGGCTTGAGTGAAGGTTTCACTTAATGGAGAGTGTGTCTATAGCAGTAAATCAAAGAAAACCTGGGTGTTAGGGTGAGGTCTGGCATGTGGTCATTCATACTAGTAAATTGTCAGCATGGTCACTAGTATGGCTTAGCTAGACCACCTAACTTTTTCAAAGGTGGTAAATACCAGGACTTCTCCAAACAGACATGGGACATGGCCACCCTTTCTGGATGGGGGAGCCGGGAAAGCGATTTTGGCTGTACAGTCACAAATCAAGTAGTGCAGGTTTGCCTCTGGGCTGGAGAACAATCTCTGGCCTGTGTTAGTTACTACTCTTGAGGTGTAGGCAATGAGTTTTAGAAGTTTCTGTCTAAGTGCACGTTGGAATAGTTATTTTTATGCTGCAAAGATTTCATTGTACAGAATAGGTGATGTGATGCACAGTTCACATTTTAGGTGTGAGTAAATATATACATGCAACTAACATGGTGAAGGGAAATAAGTTTGTGCCGTTTTTGCTTTACTGTTAGAATGAAAGAGAAAATACATTCTCAGAAGGTGGAGGCATGCGATGGAAACTGCTTAAGAGATCTTTCACTAACGTACTTCAGAAGTTCTTTTTTTCTTCCCTTGATCTTGCGACGTTGGAGCCTGTCTTGCCAACTAGGATCCAGTTCTAGAAGTGTAGTGCTATTAATGTGACGGAGTCTCTACTGCTCAGTGGGAAAAACAACATAAGAAATCTTATACTTGTATTTCCTGGCTTCAAAAATCACCCCATTTGATCTTATTTTTAGTCTTTATACTGAAAAATGGAGAAAAAACGGGTGTTAGAAGCTGAGTTATGTACTTAATCGTAGCCTTAAGTGACTAGTCACAAGGAACATATTACTTGTTTCTTTTGAGCTTCTTCCAACTGAAATGGTCAGAGAAGCCACCATTTGGAGCAGTGAACGGTTTAATGTAGCCTGCGAGTTATCATAGAATACTGGCTTTTAACATATAAATAATTCATCGTTGGAGTTTTCACACGCACATGCATGATTTTATTTGGGAAAGAGGAATTTTTCTTTACTGTAGAGGCACTACAACTTTTGATCTTTATCTTTGTTAGTAAATGTCTCAGGATGCCTTAGTTGTGCAAAGAACTGACACTGTTGCAAATAAGTGGCAGAACTAGTAGCTTCCCAAATTGCAGAAAAGAGTAATACAAGAATAAATTCTGAAGTTAGGTGAAAGGAGACTTTTTTAAACAGTATCAATCTGCAAGGTTTCAGTACCAAAAAAGCACCCAAAATGGTAATTTAGAACTAGCCATTTGTTACATATCAAAGGGTTGTAAAGCCACTTAAGCAAAATTTCAAGAGAGAAAATAACTCGTTTTTACTTACTTCAAGCCTTGGTTTGACATTTATGAAAGATAAGTCTTGCATGATCCTCCATTAATTTTATTTTCCATGACTGTTTGCCAGAATGAAGCCAAGCTAATGATTGCCTGCAACTAACTGGCATATATGCAATTTTATTCAGGAAAATAAATCGAGCACCTAACATCTAGTATTTAGTATTAAAAAAGAATAAGGGTAGTATTGAAGTAGTCAAGTGATGTAATTGATGACATCAGCCTGAAAGTATTGGTGTTTTTCTGATGCTAAAAACATTTCCTTGGATTTGGTTATTTGGCCAACGTAGGATGTGTTCTGCACAGGTACGTGCAGCGAATAATGATTTCCTATGGGATATACATTTTGGGGGCGTGGGTGGAAAGCTTGACCAGGAGGCTGGCATTCTTAACACTCCTTCAAACTTTCTGTGTTCTTCTTAATAAATTTTTATATATGTTCCTAATTAAAAGCACACACTGTTTTTGGCAGATGAAGCCTTCTTGAAACTTTGGCTACAGAATTTCCTTGCTGTGTGAGGGTTGGTGCTGGAGAGGCTCCTTCAACGTATTTCACTGTTCATTGCTAAAATGTTGTCAGTCTTCATATTGACAAATCTTAACTGACGTGGACAAATTTATAAAAATGATCTATTAGAGCTTGACTTTCTCTGTTTAGCCATAGGATTTTAAAAAAATTTTATATTTTTTACTTTTTACTGAGTTGCCAAATTGTACTGAGCCTAAAGTTTCTTTTATTTAGCAAGGTAAATGCCACTGAGGTTTGATAATGGGTATGCATTTAAAGTAGCATCTGTTGTACAGTGAAAAAAATCTTTCTTTGCAAACAAAGGTCTTGTCTGTTTCAATTTGCTTTTCCCTAAGACCTAACCAGCTTTGTAAATAGTTAATGGCAAATATTTCCTTCAAGTCCCTGAAGGAATATTGGCTTTTCTGGAGGAGAAGAAAAAAACCCAAACCTGTTCTATATAGACACCATTCCTACTATAAATCTGACTGAAATTCTGCTCACTTGAAGTTCTAGTTTTGCTTTTATTTCTTTCTGTGACAAAAAAGATCTTTCTTTCCTAGCAATGACAGAATCACACAAAGCTACTTTTTATCTGCAGTCAGTTATATCAGATGGACAATTGCGTGTCTGTTCTGGAAATGATGAACTTCTTAAATGGGTACAGTTGCTGGAAGTTGCTGTTATCAAATTATTCTTGGCTTACAATTTGTAAATATGAGATGCATCCTTGAACGTGGCAATATCACCAGATTTGACTATATTGGGAACTTTTCGTGAAGAATTAAGATGTTAAACCAAACACTTTCAAATATGAACTTTTCCCCCACAACTGTTGCTTTTCTTTCTAGCCTTATACAAAAATACAGGAGAGGGTTTGCTCAGCCTGTAAATGTGGGCATCCCTTTGACTTTGAAAAAGTTTAAGGGTGCTGTCATGCTGTTCTCCAAAGGTTTTGATAGTTTGCTGTGATAGATATTACTGTGATTTACAGCCAAGCTCTGGCGCACGGAGCTGGTTGTTTCAAAGCCATAGAAGAAAATGGGCAGATGTAGGGATAGAACCCAGAATCCTGATCTAACAGTGAAGTATCCTTGTTTCATAGTAGGTAACATCCTTTACCAACATAAATCTGCTTAATTAAGTGAGCATTACGGGTTTTCAAGGATCCTATCCCCCTTTCTTCAGTGCTGTGGTCATTGATCTTTTTTTTTCTTCCAGATGCAATCAGTACTGTAAGTAACACACTAAGGGTAATGGAAAGGAGAGGGAAGCTGCTGGAGGTCCCCGTGGCTTGTGCTGTTCCATGGTGCTACCAGCCCTTCATTCTTGTGGACTCAGAATACAGGGGCCTGGTCTCATATCTCTGGACCACTAGCTTTTCGTATATCTTGGCTGACTCTCCTAACTTCCTTTTCTTTCCCACTTACAAAGTTATCAGTATTTTCAGCTCTAAAAGCTTGTCATTAATGGCAGGAATTGATTTGTTGTATTTATGCATCGGTTGTCACAAAGAAACAAAACCTGCTGTTTATACTATGTGCTCCTAAGCTCTACATTATGCTTTCAAGGTTTGATCTTCTATATGCTGATAGTCCAGGCTTTGTACCTATTTCTTCTTGTGTTTTAACTCTGTGTGTCTGGTTGAAAGATACCCAACACTTTCGAATTCATAGTAAACAGTATAAATTCTGTTTGTGAAAGTTCACAGTAAAATATTAAAAGCATATTAAAGATTGTAGTTCCATGTGTGGATATGAGATTTCAGTCTACTTGCATTGCACATTCAGAGGTAAATTTGCTATATTAAAAACATAAAATTATACAAATATGCATTATAAGAACTTCTTGACAGTTTTGTGAAAATGTTTCGATATATACCTGTAAAAATAAATAGTATCTATCTACAGAAGAAAGTTCCATTAAGTCTGTAACTTACGGACAACTTAGTGTTGTAAGTACAGGATATTTGAAGGAAAAAATAAGCATAAAGACTTTAGTATGGTCTTTTTTTAGTAGAAAGACTACATTTTTCTGGAGGGAATGGGAAAACTATTCTGAGGCCTTCAGCCAAACATCAAAGGCTCACCATGAAACCTGGAGGCATAGGAGCTTCTCAAAGAAATACCCTAGAAGTGTTTGACAATGGAAAGTGCTAAGTGTTAGGCACTTGGCATTCCATGGTGATGTCAGCACATTAGCGATCACCTCAGTTAGGGATGCCCTACTGGTCCTGGGCTTTTAGTGCTTTCCCAGGCTTCATCCCATGTAGAGTCCTGCATTGCTCCGAAACGCAAACTCTCCAAGGAAACGGGGACTCCATAAAGTGGTTAGTGATTCACCCTTTTCCGGAAGGCTTGGAATAAAACTATGGAAGAGAAACAGTATCTTAGCCTTTTTCCTGGGGGAGGGAAAAAAAATAGCGGCTGCAGATGGGAGCTTTTCCATCCTGTTCCAAGGACTTTTCTCCTATATGACTCAGATGTATTTCCTTGGGCTTCCATACTGGGGTAGGTAAATGCTCCTCCCCTAGTGATGCCAGGGTATTTAGGAAAGATTTGCATGAAGCTCTGTCTATTCTCTCTCTGCCAAGCCTGAAGGCTTTTAAACTAAGTAATGAATGTGCTGCTGTGGCAGGTCTTGGAGGTAAGGGAAGATGTAGGACAGAGCACAGAATTCAAACCCATGAGTAGCCAACCTTCACACCCTCTGCGATGGTCAGTGCCCTGTTTTGTCTTGTGTCGCTTGCTTAAAAATAACGCAGTTCATCTGTTGCCTCATCTGTTTTACCGTGTGGCTTCACAGAATAGTGTGGCTTGGAAAGTGATGGTGGTTGGGTGGCGATAAGAAGTTCATTTAAATCAGGGCTGTTCCTGAGTGTCCAATAGCCCGAAACTGAATTAAAATAAATCTGGGGCTACACTGTCTCTGAAAGGGTGAGCTTTCCTTCTTGTTCCCAGTTCACAGTCCCGCTGCTTCCTTTGCATTAGTATCTAGCAATTGTAAGGTGAGTCAGATCAGTCCTGATCTGACTGAAAGACCAACTCATCAAAAAACAAGCTATGATACATAGAATTGAAAGAAGGGAGAGCACTGAGGAAGGGGTGGGACTGCTTCTTTTGGTGACAGGGTACAATTAAATTATTTTCATGACTAGCTTAAGCAATCCCCAGCAGGCACTTCCCTCCCCCAGCATCAGCAGGGCCGACTTGTGGATGGGCTGTTCCCATCCAGGCCATTCCCTTGGTCCTTCTGGGGCTGGGAATCTCAGACCTGTAAGCACTTGAGGTCTGGAAAGGTCGTCAGAGGAAGTATCTCTGTATGCTTCTCCTGTTCTCTGTTGTTTTGGTGCAATGCCTTCAGGAATGTTGCCAGACCAGGTTGGTGGTGAAGTGGACATAGTGAGCACCCAGTCACCTCCCAGTTCCAGAAGTCCAGGCAATAGAATGTCCTCAAGTTGAGAAAACGTTAGTCAACAGCTGGTAAAAACAGATTTGTCATCGTAACTATACTGGAAACAGGATTTGGGATTTTGGGTTTTGCACAAACTGAAGATGTGGTGGAAAGTTTTGGATGGACGTGGGACCTGGTCAAAGTTATTCACTTCTCTTACGGGTTTTACCTGTAACCTATATGTACTGGGAGCCGCTGGCCTAGCTCCTGAAATAGCACGTTGCACGTCCTTTCTCTCTCCCCGTTTTTCTGATGGGAGGTAGGCTACTGCCTGCCTTTCGTCTCCCTGTGAACTTCTTGCAGTGGAAGCCTTTGCTGCAGTTGTTGGTACGAGAGTTCAGCTGACAACATTTTCAGTGGACAAAAGGGAAAAGGTCACCACTGGTCACCTAGGCTAGCAGAGTACATTGCAATCAAATACTGTCTACTGAGCTAGTCGGTTTGAAACAGAAGGAAGCTGTTGTGTTAATCGTGCACCTTTTGTTGTGCTATTCTGCCAAATTCCCTGGTGTTAAAATTGTAATTTCCTGGCAGCGCAAGGAAAATTTCCATGTGTGCAGGGGAATCTGATTGTTTAAGGAATACAATATGTACTTAAAGATATCTGACACTAAATATGCCTTCGTAACTGGAGGGTTACTGGTTTTTGTAGTAACACTTACTTTAGAACGTGCTTGGAATGATGATAGATAACAAACAATGCTTTCAGTTAACGTGATTAATTGACCAAGTATCGCTTTTTAGAGTGACTGCTTTTATAGTTAAAGCTGGATGGCCCTTGGTCTGGGAAATTTATTGTGTTAATTTTTTTTTTTTTTTCCCAGAAAACCTGCAGTGCCAAAATAAGACTTGATTCTATTTTATTGGAGTGTTAACCTAAGGGTTTTACAGAGAAGGTTGATTTTCTGCTGAGTTTGTTTAAGCCTTTGAAATATGACATAGAGGTGTAATTACTATCCAGGAAATAGGTATATATTACATCATCTTTTAGTGCATGGCTTAAAATTTGGATGCAGCTGCAAATTTTACCAAAAGGAATGAAAAATGACAACATAGCCAAAACCAGATTTTAGTGTCCCTCCATGTTTATTGTACTAATATTCTACGTATTATATTCCCTCTTCTGTTTCCTTTATCAAGTTCTGCTGGTTGAGGTTTTTCTCAGCTTGCACTGTAAGGGACATGCAGACTGCCTTCAGATATAAGAATATTTTTCATTACATGTATTACCAACACCAGTGAAACAAAACCTATTGAGTAATAATGTGAACGGTATTCTCATCTGCAGTGTGAGCAGCTGTAGTTAATGGGCATGCTACAGGGTACTTAGCCCACTTAGAATATTTTTTTAATCGGCTCTAGGATGGATACCAATAAGGTATAGATTTACCTGGTCTTTTGTTCTGCTTTCCAAAACTATAATTTAAAAAAAAAAAAAGCTTCTGAAGGTGTAGTCATTGTAGAAGTTAGTGCTGAGACCGAGTTATGGACAGTGCTCCCCTTCCTTGTGGAACAGATTCCCCAGGCTAGGAAGAATCAGTTGGATGTAGTTAATGAACAGTTGTTTTTTCTTTCCTTGGCAGTGGTTTGAAATAGCGGTTGTTTAAAGCTTGAAAACAGGACTACATAATTCTGTTATGAAAAGGCTTTTAGAACACAGTTCGTAAGTTTAGGAGTTCTTCTGTAAATGTTCCTGTCACTTGTCTGGAATGTTAAGTATTGCAACGGTTACACGTTGCTCACAGCAGTTACAGCTCTGAAGTTCTCTCCAAAGAAGGAGTAGAAATTTAGGTGTGTAACAGCCAATTCTTGCCCAAAGCTCTGGTCTTTCCTCCCTTCTGTTCAAAAGAGGAGTAGCAGTAGCAAATGTGGCTTGAAAACAGTGGATGGATAATGTAACTTAAAGGTAGAATTCCTATTTTTGTAATTCTACAACTTGTAATGGAAAACCGTAAAGCTTTTGAATTTTTAAGAAAGAAGGTAATAGGAAAGTAGGAAAGTCTTTCCTCTGTAAATAACTACCTGCAGCAGTTGTTCCAAAATTGCGGCACCCATAAATGGTTGACATCTGTATGTTTTCCTCACGGCGTAAGAACGTAGCAGACACCGCCCTGACTGGTGAGGGGATCCGTCCCACCTGGGCCTCTGGGTCCAGCCCTGGCTGTCAGCAGATGCCTCAGGAAAAAACAAAACGGAACCGAAGTCTTCCCTCCTACCCTGACTGCTTTCCCACCCTGCAATTACTTTTGGCTCAGAGGGGTTTCTGAGCCCTTTGTGCTGAGCTATTTAGCATCCATTAGGGAATTTCTGTACCTTGTGCATGTCCAATCTCCCCTTCCACTCCTGCTTTATGCAACTACAGCATTCTTTCAGTCTGCATTAAAAATATGGCTCATTTTTTTGTATTTTGAATGCGGTTCTAACTTCATTTGTTGGTCCTTAGTTTTAGTACTGGAAGAGATGATCAACAGCCAGTCCTAGTCTGCCTTCTCGATGCCATTAAAGATTTGAAAGGCTTTTGTCATATTCCATGTGAGATGTCTCATGGGAGCTAGTATATACCTTTGATCTTATTTTTGCCCCTTGCTGGACCTTTTTCAGGTCTATAAGAAATCCTCTTTTTTGACATTGAGAGACCAGAAGTACACATACTGATTAAAGTGTGTGTAGAAGGGCAAAAAATTGATTTGTTGAGTGTGATATTTGGTTTATGGTTTGTTTTCGATGCCTTTCTTTAATAATTCCTGGATTTTACCTTATTCCAAACACTGTGCGGATAGTTTAATGGAGCTGTGAATCAAAACACTGAAGTCTAAGTGATATTCATGAGAGCACATTTATGTATGAAGCTGAGGTTGCTTTTTCCCAAGAGACAGGTTGCTTTGTGTTTACCTACAGTTCTATTTATTTGCTGTTTCTATTGTCCAGTTAGTCTTGTAAGACTCTTCTGTGATTCCATGCAGTTTCCTGTTATCCTTGGTATCTTAAACAACCCTCTAGCATCAGCAAACTTTCAAGTCCCTAAAACTAATGTCTTGATCTTAAGCGATAAAACAAATGCACTGCTTACTCTGGGCTTCTGGAATCCAGCAGTTAATGGATTATGGTTTTGGAAGTATTGAGCAAGAGACGTCGTCGTAGAGTGCTTGTGCAGCTTGCAGGCTGCAAATTTGAGCTGTGGACATTACAAATGTAGAGAAGTCTGTCTCTTACTATGTAGCTTATTTCGTTTCCCAGACGTTAAGTTGTTGGTGCCTATGCTGTCTTGCCTGCAGAGACTTGGGAAGGTTCTGAATCTGTGTTTTACAGGGGGTTGAAGAGGCTGTATTTCATAATATTCTTCACAGTTCTGCCTTCTGGGACTGTGTAAGTGACCTAAAAATGTCATTCCCTAAAATTGTCAGCCTAAGTATGTCGAAAACAAAGAACTTGTACAAATAGAGAGTGAAAGTGTACTGACTCCATTGCTTTTAGATGTGAATGTTTCTGTTTTCCTCCGTAATTGGATATTTGATTTTTTCAAAAATGCTCAGTATCCTGGAATTTGAGGGATCAGTTGTTTCTATTTTTCTTGAATTCTTAAAAGATAATTGTAAGATTATTTGTCATTTTCTTAATAATTCACGATTTTTTAATAGATAAAACTGCTTAATATGTCTTGATACCTTGTATTTTCAACCAAAGGCAAAAGGCTAATACCTTCTTCGATGCTTAACCCTTTCTCACCTTACAGGCACAGGAAACTATTTTTTGCACTCTTGTAATTGAGCCTTACTTTTGTGACAGCAATGTTAGCATAAATAAGCATATTAAATAATGGATGAGATGAAAATAATCACAGTAAGAAATCATACCCTCGCACACCCCCACCCCACCCCACCCCGCTTCAGTTTTCAGGTTTCTAGAGAGTACACAAGAGTAACCCTGAAAGCATTGCATGTTGGCTGGGTGAATGTATCCTATCAGTTTACAGTAGAGAGCAGAGCCATGCTATTGGGCAAAACACATTTAAATTATTATTTATGGAGTTGTATGTGGAGTTGGTATAAAATGCAGGGCTGGTTTCACATGCCTCCACCAGAGCAAGGAGAGCACGTTCCTGAACAAGATTCTCTTTTGTTTCCTATACTATGTGTGCTGTGGAAAGAGAGACATCTGGGAAAGGATACAGGTTAGAGCGAATAGTTACATTTTGGTTTAGGAATGCAGTCTTTCCATCTGATATTTTGGGCATGTTTTGGCTTTTTTCCATCCTGATTAATTTTATAATTGATACTGGAGTGCTAGCATTAATCAAATGTTTTCCAGTAATGTCTTGTGTCTGTTGACAGATGAGTATTCTGTTTAGTAGTGTGATATGAGGGACCTCCCAAAAGTCTCTCTTGACTATCTCCTGGAGTTACAGCTCTTAATAACACTGCAACTTTTTAGTGTTAAGCTTCTACTAAAAAACCCCTCCCCGCTTTTTCTGAGGTGGGAGGAAGTGTGTGTAAAGGGAAAGGAAGTCTTCAGCAATTCCTTCTTTCTCCCTAGGGCAAAGTATAAACTACAGTTTTATATGCAGTATTTGCTTTTCAAAACAATAGTGAAATAGTATTTTAGCTCTCATTTGAATTGTTAGTGTTGCATGTTAATCCTCAGAAAGCTTCATTTGGCTAGCAAGCATTTTATTTCTTATTTTAAAATTTAGTGTTGGGCAGAGACAAGTTGATTGTTGATTCCTAATACTGTGTCTTCCTCAGGAATGTGGTATTCTTTAGAAGCATAAAGGTAGTCTTTATCTGCCATATCTGCCTTTTGAGAAACTGAGTGAAGTAGGGCTTTTTCCACTTACAGTGCAACAATATCGATGTCTTCTCTTTTCAGTGCTGAAACCCCATCCTCTTTTTCCTTCCTGGAGAAGGCAGGAGGGGAGAAATTGGCACAGAGAGGTCATAAATTTACTTTCAGAGCCTGAGTGAGCAGCTGCCTTTAGAACCTGAAATGCTAAATAATGTCTTGTCCTTATTTTAAATTAAGTTGGACTCATTTGTAACTTTTTCTGAGGTTTTTAAACGGTAATTACACAATCGTCTTTCAGTAAGAAAGTAACTGCTAGAGCTTAGTTTCTCTGGAAGAAAAACAGGAACAGTGGTGTTGAACCCTCCCTGTCCTTTAAGTATCTTTGAAGTTTCTGGAAACGTGGTTCTACTTTTGAGTTTCAGTAAATCGCAACTAGTGTTTTTCAGTGTCAAATTTATGGATATTTTCAAGTAATGCTGTGATGAAACATGAGGATTGTACTTCATTACTTTGTTGAGTTTCACTTAGTTATATGACTTCGCTATGCAGTTGCTGTTCTTGAAGCAAATACTGTGGCTCAGGAACACGTGTAAAACATGCATTTTTTAAAAATCTCTTATGGATGAGAAACATTTGACTTCACACAGTCTTTTGTCACTGATGACCTCTGTGATATATTCGTAAGAGTATAAATGGTTTGTACTGTAAAAGCTAATGTTAGTTTGTATTTCTTTTTGAGATGATACATCCAGTGGGTTATGTTACTGTATTACTTGCTGTAATAAGCGGATCCCAAATGTATTGATCTTTTGCTGTGCATGGAAAGATCATGTGTGCAGTTGTATCTGGCATGTTGTAAGATGTGTCAGGCTTGATGAATGTGCTCTGTAGACTCGATAAATGGGTATTTCAAATGGCCGTTGCTGGATGCGTGCGCGCCAGCTGGAGCTACTGCTTTATCTAGATTGCCAGACAAAGTTGTCAACCTCTGCCCAAGTGTATGATAGTCTCGTCGTTGCCAGTACCCTAACATTTGTTATAGCACTGGTTTTCTAGCTCTATGAGCTGTCAAAAAGCTATGGTTCAGATTTACTAGATTTGTTGCAAGAGTATACTTTTTTCTTTGAGGTAATTTTTTTAAATGCAGTCAGCTTCACAACAAGCTGTGCACTGAAAATTCGTTTGATTATTTCTCAAGCATGCTATGGGTAACTTTTTTAATGTAGTCTGTAGAACGTCAAAATATCATTCAATAGTAATGATGCCAGTTTTACTCTATATTCTTTGGTCTTCTCAGTTTGAGTTTTCAGTTGAATAGGATCAAAAGCACAAGTAAATGTTCAACTCATGAACATGAAAAAGGCCAGAAATGTAAGTGTGGTAACTTGGTCCTACCTGTAAATATTAGCATCTGCTTCTGGAATCTAGTAGGCAGTTGTACCACTTAAAATTGTGTGTGTATAGCAAACATGTTGCCTTCATGGGGCTTTTCTGGTTTGGGTTTTGGTTTTCTTAGGAGTGTCTCATTTCAAATTATCTCTCAGTTATTTAATCTTCTGTGAAGGCGTTCTGATTACTAGTAGCCATATGGCAGGACTGGTGCATTTTTGACATTCTGATGATGAAACTGCAACAGCAAACAAAGTTTTCTGTGTCTGTTCATGCAAGCTTTCAGAGCTAAAGGGAATCTGGAAACTATAAACAAGTATTTTCAGTGTCTTAAATGAAAATTCCTGTTGCTTCACTTAACGGCACTTAAGGGTCTGAGGAGGCAAAACTCCTGGAGTTTTACCGACTTTTGTCAAAGTCAGACTTGAAATATACTTGTATGCAGCTGAGGTGGTGATGGGGAGAAAGGAGTGTGTGTAAGTGTATGGTGATAATTTTGTGACCTGAAATTAGTATTCCTGATCACTCTGTTTGTGTCGCATGTCTCATGCACTCAATCATCAGTCTGCTTTTTGTGCCTTTGAAATGCTTCGCTTTTTAAGGGTTGGAAACAACTGGATGTGTTTCATGTTTCTAATCAGCCACAGGATATTGAGCTCTGATAAACCCAATCACTCACTTCCACCCAGAATCTGTAAGACTGAAAGAGGAGTGGAAGTTTCCTCCTCTTAATCTTCCATCCTATGTCTTCTGACTCAGGGGACATGAAGAAAACAGCTGCCAACTATCTCATTCTTGGAAAAAGGAAGAAGATCCTGATGTGTCTAGTCTTCTGGTAGTCCATGCTTCAAATTATGGCTGTTGGCTAGTCTACCCTTTCTTAGGTTGTCTTCCAGAATCAGCAGTTCTTGTGATAACTGCAGTGTTTGGGTCTGCTGCAGCTAATCCTGGTTTGAGTAAAGTCAGCTTTGTTTTCCAGAGTTTCATTTATTTGCTCACAGTTGGAATGACAGTAGTCTGCTGTTTGAGAAAACCTGAAGGCAAAGTAAAGATGCTGAAGTGTCCTGACTGCAGACCATGGGCTGCAGTGGGTTACTTCTGGTTTCTTCTCAGAGATAATCCTCATAATCATATGACTAGTATTAAATTTTGTAAAATCCCATGTGTTTATTAATGTGATTTTTGATAATAAACGGTTTCAGAGGATCTGAATTTTTTAACTTCTTTTAATTTTTATAAAATGCTTTTTTCTCTGCAACTGCTGTTAGTCTCTCAGTACTTTAGTTACCAAGCTGGTCGTAATCATTTCTCAGATCCAATGTTGTTGGTAGTCAGGCTGTTGCCTGAATACTCCCACGGTATTTTCCTTCTCACGGTCAGAAATGAAGAACATTGCTGCCCTAATAAGCCTTTCTTTTGCTAGCTAATGAGTGAACTTGGCAACATGGGTCACTTATAAAATATCCTCAGTTCAGTGCCATTTGTGGAAAGAGAACTGGAAAAAAAAATTATAATTTGTAGTGGAGCTGTAGGAATTGCTTAGTTCTTGGTAAAAATTCCTTTTTAAAAAAAGCAAAAACCATTGGTCTGTCACATGCATTCTGTTTGGCTCTAATTTGGGGTCTTTACTGCTATTCTGGACTTCTGGTCTTAAATAGAGCATTATAAAAAAAAGACATTGCTTTTCATTTGTATTTTATGTTGAAAATTTCTTTCTTTCCGCTTGTAGATTTGTTTGTAAATGCATCATCAACAGACAGCCCAGAATGAAGAAAGCAAGCAGGAGTGTTGGCTCAGTGCCCAAAGTGCCTGGAGTAAATAAAACTCAAACAACTGAAAAAGCCAAACCAGAAAACGGCTCCTCAGTGTCTGCAGTAACAAAACTCTCCAAAACTGGGACATCAGCGTCTCTTTTGAAGGTAATAACCAATAGACTGTTCTGATTATTTATAATTTTTTACAATAAAGCTTTAAGAAGAGAAAATTTTAAGGCATGTCTTTAATGCAGCCTAGACTAGAGGTTTGTTATATGGGTAACTGAAGGGAGTTTGGATGGTTACACAGCACTGGGCAGGGTGATAGGACCTTGTGTGGTATTCATGCTGAATCTTTTGTATTGCAATGTGTGATGTGATGGAAAGCAATATACTTTGCAGAACTTGGCTGTTGTGCAAAAGGAGCAGAGTGGAAGTTGCATTCTGATGAATGTTATTAGTAGTGTCATGTGTTATGCTTGAATGGTGTGTCAGTGACTAATGGGATTTGATAAGAGTTATTTACTAAGACTGAAAAAAAGAACTAATGAGGTATTTAACATGAGAAACATTTTGATATCAGTGATCCATGTCAGGTCAGTGCTGCTGGATTCTTCTAGTTGTTTTGGCCTTTGCTTTGTGTGAAGTACTGCTTGAGCTGAATTTTCACAAGTTGATTCTTGCTCCAAGAAAACTTGCTACAAGTTCAAAGATAGAGGTTTTCTCTTATATTAGCAAAACAGGGCAGTAGATTTAGGAGCATATTGTTTTCTGCAACCAGGAAAAATAAGACATACCGAGGTGTGCTGATATGGCGTTTTCACCTGGGAGTGAACACATCTGGGTTGGATGGATGGTATGAGCCTGCCTGGTCTGTGTCCCTCTCCTGGCATGGAAACATGGCTGGACCCAACTCCTTTTGCCTTTCTGCAGCCCAGTATGCAGAGCTGTGGTGCTGCTGCTGCTGCCCTGGAGCAAATGAACAGAAAAAGGAAAAGGGCTGGTGTCTGCAACTGGGACCTGGACCCCTGTCACCTGCAGGAAGCCAGATAGGCCATTTAAATAACTGGCAAATAAAGATCTAAAATTAAAGAAGTGGTAGGAGTTGAAGTCTCTCTCTGATAGCTATGCAGGATTACTAAAGTCAAAAGGTGCGTTCCCTTTCTCTCTTTTCTTCTCACTTTTCTTTTGTGGAAGAAGGGTTAATACTTTTGCTGATGAACTTGCAAGCCAGGTTTCAGCTAGATTTTTCTCCTGGTGCCTCCCCTTTCCTCTTCCGCCCAATGTATCTTGCAGTTTTCTTAACTTGAATCTTTTGATGCTTGTTGACACGACTTATTTTGTATTTCTAGAAACCTCTCAAAGAATATGGAAACAAAAGTCCTTTGTAGTTTACTTATCAAGTTTCTTATGTCATACCTCTCATTGAGATAAAGGAGGAGGGTGATCTAACACTGAAGAAATTTGACCCAGTATGCTTTCACAATTTTGCTTATATTAGTAACACTTCTGGCTATGTTTGGGTGTGGGTTTAGAATGTATGACAAGTGTATGTTTGAGGCACAATGAAAATTTTTCTCTTAATTACTAAGACTTATCTCAGCCAGGCTTACTCATACAGTTGGATGTCTTTTACTTGTTAAGCAACTGTTGTGCCAACTATGTGACTTAATAATAATGATGAATCTTATCTTCTTTGAGTGTTCCGTGCTTATACAACAAAGTTGTTTTTACTTTTTTTGACTTACTGATACTGGCAAATCACATTTATAATTACTGGCTTGAAGTATCAATAACAAGTTGTATAATTGTTAAAATATTTTTTGTATAGTTTTATGTTTGATCTTGTTGATGAAACATGTGGCACATTGTTTTCCCCATGGTGTTTGTAGGATCTTCTCTTAGACTTGATGAATTGATGTGTGTATTATGAATTTCATTTAATATTCCTTGACCAAAAAAAAAAAAGCCAGCATTAAGTAACTTTAATTGCAACAGCTTACTAATTTATTTGGTCCTTGAAGTAAGTGTGCATATAGATACAGAAAACTTTGAGTTGGATATTGAACAAAAGGCCGCTATTAAGGAGTAGAAATACACACTTACAGTACTGTACCAATCTTAATTCTGTCAGGAATAATGTTGCAAAATTGAAAACTACTTTGTAATTATAGTATGGTTTTTTTCCTATCCCCTTCATGATATAACTATAGGCTGATCTTCAGCTGTGGGTGGGCTTCTGTCACTACACATTGTGCCATAGATTTGTGCTTTTTTTGTGGAGTTTTCAAAGTGTGTGGACAATAAGCAGAGGAAGAAACTGAGAGACCCTCCCTTCTGTACAGCTGAACACTGTTCCAGAGGTCGGTTTGTCCGTTTGCTTCAGAATGCCTTTTTGTCAGTTACTTCTTTGAAGGTTTTTGGCTCCCACTTTGCCCAGGACTTTTGTAAATGTTCAGCACCTCCTACCACCCCACACATGTTATTACAGCAGAAGGTTAATTGCCAGCCGCTTCTAGTTTTTAATCTGTCAAAAAATACTCTGCTAATAACAATGTGTTCTTATTTTTAAGATCATTGTTTTTTGACTTCTTCAGCTCATGAGCTTGTGATCATGCTAATACTCACAACTGTAATTAGATGGCAGCTGTACTTCATACAAATGAGTTGCAAAATCCAGTGTCACTGAAAAGCCAAGACTTGGACACCAATATTTGAATATTAAAAATTAGAATGTGTTTTCAGTATTTGTATGTCTAGACTTCAGTATTCTGTTTGCAAAATGCAGTAACTTAATTACAGATTGTTGTGAAGTTTGATGTTTGAAGCTTTCAAATGCAGCAACAGCAAGCATCAAAGAAAATCCCAGGTAGGAATAAGTGTGTGTGTGCGTGTATACACACACACACACATATATATATATATGTAAAAAGAGATTTGAATGAGGTGCTGTAAGTAGAATATACGTGTTGAGAAATGAAGATGAATTGTAGCGGTGATGATTCAAGTTTCGTTGCACTGAAAGAAAGATGTGAGGGAAAACAGAATATGAATTGTATAATTATAAAGGGTTTTTTTACATAGAAAATTAAAATAGGTCTGGATGAGCATTTCTAATTTTTTCATATTCTAATGTAGGGGTTTTAATGCTCAGCAGGATTGTACTGTTCTCAGCAAATGGGAAAAAACTGTTTAATAAACATATGACATTGATTTTGCTTCCATTAAAAATATACGCTACAGAAATACTTTGATTTTTAAAGTCACTCATGGTTGCCATTGTGGAACGTTAAGAAAAGAGAGCTGCTGGTTTGTAATTTTTCCAAGGCTTTGCTAAATAGTTTTCTTTGCCAAGAGTATACTGTTACAGTGTTGAGAAACTGTTTACTAATGGGCTGCAGAGGAGGCAGTGCCTCCCAGCCTAGACTAGAAATAGTGTATGGGTAAGTCAGAAGAAGAATGGCTGTCTTTTGTTCAGCAAGGACTGGAGATGGCTAATGTCAGAAAGTGTGTATTTTACTTACCTTTTTTTTTTTTTTTCTTCAAGCTGAGTCACACCTTGACCTATTTGGCTTGATAACATGTGCTTGTACTGTAAGAGTCTAAACGCTTAATCTAATTCCTCCACTCTTTCAACAGGGTAAAAATGCTGACAGCGAATAGTCCGTTTGAACTATCACGTTTGCGGACTGATTGGCAGGTTCAGTAGCAAAACAGAAAATCACTGTCTATGCCTTTTTGTAATACCTTGTTTTAGGTGATAGTTGCATCACAAGGTTGTTTCGCCCCCCCCCCCTACACCCACAAAATTAGTTTAGATTCGATATGAAATCTGATTAGATTACAGGTTAAGGGAGCATTGTCGTACAGTAATAGTGTGTGCTCAACTCTTTTCCCCCCCGCACAAGTAGTGTGGGCTTTGTTGATTTTGTAGCCCTCCAACATTTTTATTTTTCCATTGGTACTTGCATTGCATTTGCTGTTTTGCACAGCTGTATGACATAGCAGATCAAGGAACTGATCTGGCTCCTGGGAAGAAGGAGCCCTTTGAAAAGGCCTCAGTTTACACAGCACAGTGTGTAAGCACATGGAGAAGAGCGGGATAGAGCAACAGTGGCTTTTTCATAGCAGAAAAGCCAGCTTAGATGCACATCGAGCTAGAGCTTCAGAGGAATGTGTTTTCTTCCAGCCTTTTATAAACCTTTTTAGAAGGCTATAGCATTTCTACATGATTCAATAAAAACATTCTTGTCCTAGAGGATTTTACCCTTATAAATACCTGTTTCTATCTGTATTTCTAACAACTGCATGCAGAACAAATGTTCTTTTCCCAGGCTCCCTTTTGTTTTGCAGCTGCTCTTCTTTGCAAATGGCACAAATCCCATCCATGCCCTTTCCACAATATCGTGATCAGTGTTCCTAACTCTTCTGAAACTTCCACTTGCAAATTGAAACTATATGGAATGGAGTGAGATGCAACTTTTTTTTTTTTTTAAATTAAGCAAGCGTACCTTCATTCTTAATGTATAGAATCATAATGTCTGGCATATAGTTTTTAGCATGAATGTGTATGGGAGCTAGAAGTTACAAAGCTGCAGCATTTGAAAGTCGTGATGTAAAGCAACTGGTTAATTCCTAAGCACTACCTTTTAGCTGGGATGCTGGTTGTGACTTCAAGTGTGTTATCCAGCTGAATAACACAGTTGCGCAAGGAATGCTGCTAACACAGCTGTTTCCTTTTAATTTTTCTTGCCCTTATAATGGGAAAAATGTTTAGCATATTTTGATTGTTTCACCATTTGAAAAATTGCATTTTAAAGAGTTGTGAAGTCTACCAATTAATACTTAAGAACTTGGTATTTCTAGAGTTTGCTTTATTCTGAAAGACGTATTCTCTATTTGGGAATCTGTTTCTTGAGATTCCTGTGCCTTGTCACTTTCTAGGCAGCTTTTGTGGCTAACAGTAGTTTCTTGGATGATCATATGAGGTCAGACAAAAAGTCCATCAAACAAATATCCCATCTCTGAGAGTGCCTAGTAAAGAGCATGAAAACAAGGCAAGGATATATGGTGCAGGTGGCTTTTTTCCTCCCTCTGAATACTGTCCTAGACTATAGTGATTTGTAGCTTAGCATTTTAAGCTAGAAAGGGTATTTTATTAATGTTGGATTGATTTTTTTTTGTTGTTGTTGTTGTTTGGTTTGATCTTTTTGTTGTGAACTTGTCCACCAGAAAAGGTTTGATCATATTCTATAGAAGGACATTGTACTAACTTCCTAGTATTACAATTATTTAAGAATTGTCTTCATTTTTCTGCTTAAGCAAATTTTCATTCAAAATTGAGAAGTGTTACACAGTGTTGTGTTACTGTGCTTTCCTTAATCTTTTTTTTTTTTTTCCCCTCTTTGGTATTGAAACATCAATAATTTTGTGCGGGAGGGAGAAGACTCAGTTTCTATGGTCAATCATATGTAAGGAGTTGAAGTTCAATTTCAACTTACCAACTCTGCACAGTGCAGTGAATTTATACTTTTCGACACTCTTGCATATACCCATGACTGGTCAAATATGCACTTTTAAAACTGATAGAATCTTTAACAGAAGAAATGTTGGCTACGCAGACTTCTCAGCCAGCTGTCTTAAAGCTGCTTCTTCCCTTTCTTTCAGACCAAGAGTAATGATGACCTCTTAGCGGGGATGGCTGGTGGCAGTGGAGTGACAATGACCAATGGTGTCAAGGCAAAGAAGAGCACTTGTGTATCAACAGCATCTTCGGCTTCAGGGACAACTATGAACAGTCTGGAAAATAAACCCAAAACTGTTGCAGGTAAATGGATATGTTGATCCTTAAAGGTGGTAATTGGGTGGCTTTTTGTTTTCCTATGGTGTATTGAGGATCTAGGCTGCCTAATGAAGTGGTCAGTAAGGCCACAGTCAAATCAAACACGTTCTGTGCTCTTTTTCTTTTATTTAATAATGTAATTGCCTTTTTGGAGGGTGTTCCTTTTAATTTTTTCAGTACTGATTATGCAACTACTATGCAACTACTATATAAAACTAGATAATATAATTAACCTAGAGAATCATAGATTTGACTAAAATCATTTAATTTGTCTAAAAAAAAATCCATGCCACAGGCACTAGATCTTTAAGATGTGATCACTTGTTGCAGTCAACATTTTGGACATTCTGTATTGCTTTGTAGAAATAAGAGAGCTTGCAGAAACTGTTCAGAAAAGTGAAATTATTTAGTGTTTTATCAATATGGAAGGAAGTAAGTCTTGCCTTCCATTGCTGTTTTGGATTCAGTAATGCTTGCAAAGCTGTAAAGCTTTTGGAAATAAGGTAGTAATAATCTATGCTCATCTTTATGAAATGAGATGAAAATACAGAAAACCCTAACTTTCATTTTGCGGAATCATAATATGCCATTCATCACGTAAAAGCTTGCATTCAAATCTGCTGAAGAGACAGGCTAATTTGAATGTGTAGGAATAGCACTCCTGCAGTTTTTGTACAATTTGCCAGAAGCTGTTGAAGACAGGAAAAAAGCAACTTACCAATGTTGAACTTTAAAGTCTAACTCATTTTCAAAATACTGGTAAAGCATAGCAATTGGTAAACCATGTATTAATTAAATTATAACTGCACTGATTCATGATTAAGGTTATATAAATGTTTACTCTAAATCAATTTTATGAAATGTATTTACCAGTGTGATTCAGAAAATCAAGCACTGTATTGCTGATACAAAATACAGTCTTCTATTGCAGATACTGTATTTTAAATTAATGTTCCTAACTTTCAAAAAACATGTAGGTACAAGTTCCACAACTAAGCGTAGCACTTCATCTGGAAATAAAGAGTCAAGCTCTTCTAGAGAAAGAATACGTGATCGTTCTCGTTTAAGCCAGAGCAAAAAGATGCCTTTGACTGGACAGGGAACCAATGATACGGTACTGGCAAAACGCTCCCGTAGTCGCACCAATCCAGAATCAGATATTCGAATGAGCAAGTCCAAATCAGACAATCAAATCAGTGACAAAGCTGCACTGGAAGCAAAGGTGAATGATCTTTTGACATTAGCAAAAACTAAAGATGTGGAAATCTTGCATCTGAGGAATGAACTAAGGGACATGCGTGCTCAGCTAGGGCTTAACGAAGATCGATTTGAAGGTGATGAAAAATCTGAAGAAAAAGAGGCCATTGTTGTCCATCAGCCAACTGATGTAGAGTCTACATTGCTACAGTTACAGGAACAAAACACTGCCATCCGAGAAGAGCTCAACCAGCTGAAGAATGAGAATCGAATGTTAAAAGACAGACTAAATGCATTAGGCTTTTCTTTGGAACAAAGGCTGGACAACTCTGAAAAACTCTTTGGCTATCAGTCTTTGAGTCCAGAGATTACAGCTGGCAACCACAGCGATGGTGGTGGTACTTTGACGTCTTCAGTGGAAGGTTCTGCTCCTGGATCAATGGAAGACTTGTTAAGTCAGGATGAAAACACTTTGATGGACAACCAACATAGTAATTCCATGGATAATTTAGACAGTGAGTGCAGTGAAGTTTATCAGCCACTGACATCAAGCGATGATGCCTTAGATGCTCCGTCATCTTCAGAGTCTGAAGGCGTACCAAGTATAGAAAGATCTAGGAAGGGAAGCAGTGGCAATGCAAGTGAAGTGTCCGTAGCTTGTCTGACAGAACGGATACATCAGATGGAAGAGAATCAACACAGTACAGCTGAAGAGCTCCAAGCCACACTTCAAGAGCTTGCAGATTTGCAACAAATAACACAAGAGCTAAACAGTGAAAATGAAAGACTTGGAGAGGAAAAAGTAATCCTTATGGAATCTTTGTGCCAGCAAAGTGACAAGTTAGAACACTTCAGCCGTCAGATCGAGTATTTTCGGTCCCTTTTAGATGAACACCATATTTCATATGTAATTGATGAAGATATGAAAAGTGGTCGCTACATGGAGTTAGAGCAACGTTATATGGACCTTGCAGAAAACGCCCGGTTTGAGCGAGAGCAGCTGTTAGGTGTTCAGCAGCACTTGAGCAACACTTTGAAGATGGCCGAACAAGACAACAAGGAGGCCCAAGAAATGATAGGGGCATTAAAAGAACGAAATCACCACATGGAAAGGATTATTGAGTCAGAGCAGAAAAGCAAAACAGCAATAGCATCTACCTTAGAGGAGTACAAAGCCACAGTAGCCAGTGACCAGATTGAGATGAACAGGCTGAAAGCTCAGTTAGAGCATGAAAAGCAGAAAGTGGCTGAGTTGTATTCTATACACAACTCTGGAGATAAATCAGATATACAAGATCTGCTGGAGAGCGTCAGGCTGGATAAAGAAAAAGCAGAGACATTGGCCGGTAGTCTGCAAGAAGAGCTGGCACACACTCGCAATGATGCCAATCGATTGCAAGATGCCATCGCTAAGGTAGTGTTTGAAACACTGTTGTATTTTAACGTCCCGTGTGCACCATGACTTACTGTTGGTCACTGTAGTTCTTTGGGAAGTAAAGGATTAATTATGAGGTTATTCAGATTGCAGTAGTGTTAGGATTGATTACTTTCTCTTAACCTTTGTTATGAAAATGAGAGAGGCCTTTTAAAAAATAATACAGATAGATTCAGCCACAGGGTAACTGTTACTATTTCAAGGGCCAAACTTAAACAGTATTTAAGATACCGTATTAATTTTGTGCTTAAATTGCATGCCTTCTACAAGAGTTTCAAGGAGTTAGTGCCAAACGGGTGGAAGGAGGGATGTCACTGAGAAAGTACGGGAGTCAAAGTTTGAAGTGATAGCCCAGCTATTGATGACTTGTGCGACCTTTCACAGGTGTTGAGAGAATATTTTGAAGTTTCAGTTTATTCAAGTTGGTTCAGTTAACTTAGAATAAACTAGTGATAAAGAAAGCAGAAAAGTATCTTCTTTCTCCAATCAAGAAATGACTAATTTTGAGGTAGACAGAGATTTTACCAAATCTAATTTAATTTACAGAATACATATTTTAGTTGTAAATGGAAAAAATAAACCCAAAACATTTTCATAAGCTCTTAAACAATTATTATTAAATATGGCAAATAAACATAGGGTTTTTTGCTAATGATCCATCCGGGAGTAGCTTGTGTGTTGACTGGGTTTTGGATTGAAATGTGTATTTCTAGTTCTAGAACAGCTATTTTAATTCAAATAGAACTAATTTGTCTAGTAAAAGCATTTACCACAATTTTAATATAAAAATGATAATAATAATTTATTTAATAACTGTAAGTACACTTTTAAAGGTATATCTTCTTGATGAGAAAATTTATGCCAAATTTAATGTCTGAACTGTATGTTAGTTGCAAATCAACATGTTAGCCATGACCCATGACCACCATTAAAATAAAAAATACTGAAACAGGTGATTTAAAGCAGGGCATTTTGTCTATTAAAATTCGTTCCTGGCTGCATTGACCCACTCTAAACCATGATTGTAAGATTCCTCTGGGAACTACTTCAACTCACTAACACATTTCACACACAAATGTGAATCCTGCTACTTGGTTAAGGAAATTAATCATCTCACAGGTCCACCAAGCACTAAAATTGATGCACAGAAGAGAGCAGGCTTTTTTTTGGCAAGAGAAAAGAAAGGGTAAAGAGTTCTCCCCACCACCCCCTCCCTTTTCCATGGCAGGTAGATGTTAAATTGGATCAGCTGCTCATGAAACTACAGCTTTGGTAGTATGGTATTGTTGCTTCACTTAAATACAGGTTACTGCTGTTAGACTAGCAAGGGAATGCTCATATATACAGCTTGGGAGTGAAAGAGTTTAACTCTGGCTCAGGAAAATAGTTGCACTAGAACAAAACATTTTTAAAGGCTTACACTTGACTTCTTGTCCCATACTTTTCTTACGGTTGCAGAAAATATATTATAAGTATGGTAGTTATGAAACTGAAAGTGTGTTTTAAAATGCAACCGATTTAGTTATGATATGTTCTTTTTCAGGTTGAAGATGAATACAGAGTGTTCCAAGAAGAAGCCAAGAAACAAATTGAGGATCTCAATGTGACTCTAGAAAAACTTCGAACAGAACTTGATGAAAAAGAGACTGAAAGAAGTGACATGAAAGAAACTATCTTTGAGTTGGAGGATGAAGTAGAGCAGCATCGTGCTGTGAAGCTTCATGACAATCTCATCATATCTGATTTGGAGAGTAAGTGTTACAAGTTTCTCTTGTGAGAGAAATAATAATTTAAGAACAGCTGAAGTAGAACGCTGTAATAGTGAAAATATTTTCACTTGCCTTTTGTATGTCAGAATTCAAGTCAGACTGGGCTTTGCAGAACCCTTATACAAAAAAAAAAAAAAAAAAAAAAAAAAAAAAAAAAAAAAAAAAAAAAAAAAAAAAAAAAAAAAAAAAAAAAAAAAAAAAAAAAAAAAAAAAAAAAAAAAAAAAAAAAAAAATCAAGTTGGCTTTGCTTTTCCAGTCCTGGTAGTAGTTGGTGTGGGAATGAAAACCTGTGAAATGAGAATAAATATGAAATCTGATAATGCTGTTTACAAGTTGTTTTTCAAAGTAGCAGAACATGTAATTACAGACTTAATAATAGCATGCTCCTTGTACATTTTGGCGTCTGAATGGTTGATTTAGTGTTTTGGTGTTGTTTGGGGTTTTTTTAAGAATGCGCTCTCTTTCGAGTGCCCAGATATTAGGAGTTACAAGGTAGCTTGAGAATGTGGATAAGTAATGATTTCTCCCACCTGAAGAAAGGTATTTTTAGTGGAGAAATGGGTGAATGGAGGCCTTGAAAGTTACAAATGTCAGAGCTGACTAGGGAATATGGATGTGTTATGTATCTCTTTCTGTGTAGATTTGCTCAAGTCGTGAAACTGATCTGTGAATCTAAAAATGAATCTGACAAACTTGAAGCAACTTAGAATAAAACTTTTATCTGTTGATGCTTGCCACCATACAAGAAATGGTTGGGGCTTATAATGAAATTCATGTTTACTGTACACTTGTCTACCTATCTGTGCCTCAGTTCCTTCTCTGATCTCCAAGACCTGCTCAGACATTCGTACCACGGGCTGGAATTCTGCAATTAGTCTGTATCTAAATAAGAACTTGGGCAACTGTACCCTGGCAAGCTGTATTTGCACAGTGACACTTACAGAATTTAACTGTCTCCTATTCTTCCATGTTTTACGAAGATAAAACAAGATAGCAAAAAAATCAAAGCATGATCCCTTTTAACAGCAAGGGAAATATTCATAGAAAGGATTTTAAATTGGTCTGCTATCAAGAAAAGGTAGTGTCTTAAGCAAGCTAAATTGTTTATTCAACTGAAGCTTGATGTCTTCAGACATGTGACTGTCAGCTTGGTTTCCCTAAGCAATTTTTCTTTATCTTGAAAGGCAATCACTGTTTCTCTTTACAAAATTGCTTTAAGTTTTTATTCTGCAATTTTTTTTTTTTTTGCTCTTTCTGTGCCAAAACCAAAGACAGACATTGACTTGGGAGCAGGAGCTCAGGCACACGATCAGTGGCTCTGACTTTGTTCCTGCAGTTGTTTTGTAGCAAAGACTTAAAAATGTTGAACACTTTTCTACTTGCATTGTTTTGTCCATTACCTGAAATACTTTTCAAACAGGAAACAGCACCATAGTCAAGTAAACATTTAGGTATCTGCCTAGTAATACCTGATTGTAAGGCAGCTCTAAGTTTTAGATGTTTCTGTTTCGGGGGTACGAAACAGCTGTCAGATGTTTCACTTAAACTGGTAAAAATTCAGGCAGACAAACCTCTGCCTAGACAGAAATTTTAAACAAAAATTGTGACAATCTTTGTTACTCATCACTCTTGAAATAGTTTGGAAAATTCAGCTGTACTAGCTGACAGCCTGTTGTGATCCTTTAGTGAAAAAAACCAAAACCAAACAGTATTTTAGTTATAGGCAGGAAAGAGAGTGGCATCTAGTGGCAGTAAGAAAGGATGGCACCCCAAGAATAGTATAAACTTATTTTTTTTTTTTTTCTGAGCACTTTAAAATGCTGTTGGTTATGGGTTTGTAATTAAACCTCATACAGGAGTTTCTTGGTTGTAGCCTCCAAGTAGTGACAGCAAAGAACAGCATCTCAGAAAATCTGGGACTTGGAGGTAGTACATACAACATATAAACCACAGAATTCTAATAATGTGTATTAAAGTGACAGAAAAGTGCATCTTAGTGGTAGTAAGTTCTCTTATGCTGATCAGACGTTTGGTCAGTTCTGGTATTCTGTCAGCCAAATGTATAATGCCTGTACTTTTCAATGTGGAGAATTTAGTGTAGGTTTAGGTATTATAAAGCACTAGTTAGAACAACGGTGTTTCTTCAGCCTAAATAACCAAGTGTAATAAAGAACTATAAAGGTTTTCTTTAGTGAAGTTTTATTTTCGATTTTAAAATATGAGGAAATCTAACCCACAATTACTGAGTGAATGAAAGTGATGGCAAGGCTAAAAGATAAATGATAAGTGATGGAAAATTATCACTTAAAGAATCCAGAAAAGGCAGACTTTACAGTTAGGAGAAAGATGCTTCACAGATGAGGTGGTGAGTGTTCATTCAATTTAATGGTTAATCAACACTAAATAGTAATGTGGGCACGTGAAATGCTCCAGCACTGGTATTTAGGGCATACTTCATTGTGGGCTTTCCAAACACCAAAAAGAAGCACAATTAACATGTAATGAAACATTTTTCACAGTAATCTGAATATTGAACTGTCACATTTTAGCTGTTAATGTGTCTGCCTGCAAAAACAGGGATCTCTTTGTGGACAGTAGGATGTAAATTACGTTAAAAACATAGAGTGCATTCCTAATGCCCATCTAGATGGGGCAGGAACTGAAGTCAGTGGCAGCTGAACTCGTTACTGGTGGGATGAGGAGCTTTAAGCACAGTGCTTCTGTATTCTATCAAAAAAGTCTAAGAAATATTAAAATAACCTTTGTGTTTTATATCCTCAGTAGTGCGCTGAGATGAAACAAGCGGTAGTCGCGATGAGTCTGTAGGTGCAGGAGTGGAGGTGAGGGACTGGGCGAGGGCAGGGCAGGCTGGCAGTTGGCAGGGGCGGCGGGCGTTGCGCCAGATGGCGTTTGAGCCTCTGCGGTTCCTTGCTGATTTCAGAAAAACTTTCCGTAGTCAAGTACCCAAGCTGTCACATTAGTCATCTTCAATGACTAAGAGGGAAAAAAAGAAACCTATTATTCTTCCAAGCAGTTAATAAGAGTTTGTGGGGAAATTTTTTCAGGGAACTTTGTCTTCTGATTTGCAGAAAATTGATGTTTGTAGGTTAGCTTATCAGTTGTCACATGTTTCTTCTGAAGCCTGAAAACACTCGTGTTCACTTAGCACAAGGTACATGTGCTAAACATCAGTTCTCTTAGTCTAGAACTATTTACGTCAGTAAATTTTTTGGACAAGGGTAGGTGAGCAAGAGGGTTGATATATCTGGTGTTCAGTGAATAAATAGTTCTTTTATGGAGCTGACAGCATTAGTTTTTAATTCTGCATTGTCTCATTTTGAAAAGGATCTTGACAGCCATTGTGAAACTAAATTTTTATATTACCATATTTAGACCTTTTCTACCATAGTGTTGGAAAAGTCAATGGGATGGGAGTTTTCTAATTGTTCGTACTTTTTTGTTGTTGTTGTTTTGGCTAATGCAGGACCCTTAAAAAAATTCAGCTTTCTTGCTGTATAGACCTGTTGTCTGACAGTGATAAGCAAAAAAGCAAGACTGATAGGCAGATTGCCTGAGCTTTAGTACATTTGTAACCAGTGCTTCTTCCTTATATAAGAAAGCTGTAATTCTTAAATTAACTGTAATGCTGGCACTACTCTGTGTAGATGTGATTTTACTGGGATAGCCATTTCTATGCTAAAAAATTGAAATGCTATCCTAGTATAAGGCAAACCAGTAAAAAATGTGCGAGAATGCCCATTGTGGATTTGCCTGTGTCAGGATTACTTAATTCAGTGTTGCTTATCAAGAATTGTGATGTCATGTTTTGAAACTACTATGTATATCTGAATGTTGTAAGTGGCTTTTTCCATTTTTTCCTTTTTTTTTTTTTCTCCAGAGACTATTGAAATTAAACGATTGAATGTCAATACTCATTTTTACTTTGGTGATAAATTCTAACTGCTAATTATAATTAGTAGGAGTTACAGATACAGAATACCGTGATACTTTTTCTCTGGCAGCCTTACAAAATTCAGATGATATCTTAGTTTCTTCCTCCCACCTCCAACCCTAGTTGTAATGTTTTTCTTTACCATTTGTAGTCTGCATTTCCCATAAATTATTTTTGAACCTTTTCAAAAGCAAGGCCTTGTTAAATTGTGATTTAAATCAATATTGTTTTGTAAAATGTAGACATAATTGAATCCTGCAGTAAAACACAAGCAGCTTGCTGATTTGTCGTTTTTAATTATCCTGTTCATTCATCAGAATGATCTCCTTGTTCTTCACTTACCCTAAACAGGAGTTACTTTTCCTTTCATCTCAATCCTCTTTCTTGTCTATGCTCCTTCAAAGGAGGAGATTGGATAATGACAGAAGAGAAGTAGCTGTCCTACCATACTGAAAAGTGCAGCACATACAGGTGGAAAGGGTTTGTGTGTGTTAGAGGAGAATCGTGGAGGTTGTGAGGATGCAGAAAGGAAGGATGCCACAAGGCAGCTGTACAGAGAATTGCTGCCTGTGTACCTGTTTTGACTACTGGAATTTTCAGGCTGTAATTGGTAACACAGTGCGAAGAATGGAGTTCACGCTGTAAGAGGTGAAATCACTTGTCTTAGTCTTAATTTCTCACTACATTTCAAATTCACTTGCAATTTGGTAGCTCTTTTCAGATGGTGTGGGGTTTTTTTTAATCTCTTCAGTTGACTGGGGGAGAAGACTGTTTCCAGCAACTGCTCTGTGTTGTTTATAGTAACTGCAGAATATTCAGACCATTGTGTTTTACTTCAAAGCATAAATATACTAAAACTTAATGGTGCGTTTCATATCTTACAAAAGCTCAAAACAATGGCATTACACAAGCTTTAACTCTGAATGCATTTATAGTTTCTGGTTTGTGGTTATTTTTAGATGAACTATAGCTTGCTTGTAGTAGTAGGACAAATTTTATTTTCTTTGAACAGTCTTTAAAAGATAAAATGGTCATCCACTAGATTTTGTTTCAGAATGCTACTGGAAGCTCTTTAGGGCATGTTGACTTGCTGTCACTGTTGAAAGCTATCAAATTTGCAGCGGGTTTTCTTAGCATGTGTTTAAAGCGAAAAAGAGTGGGGAAGGGGAGCAACTTTTATAACTTTGACCTAAAGCTGGCATCTCAGTGCTGACTTTAGCTCAAACAAGTTGTGTATACAGAGACCAGCTAAAAATTGGAGAGCTTTGCTTAAAATATGGTAGCATGAGATTGAGTGGCCCACTCTGCTAGGCTTATCTTCAAAGATCAGTTGGATACATCTTAAAATGCACAGTCTTGTAAGTAGAAGATAAATACAGAAATATCTGTCTGATTTTAGTGTTTCAACTTTTCCAAACCTGAAAGGTTATCATGTTTTCAGGCCAACTGAAGTTTATATCATTCTTGTAAAGAAATTAGCTGTGGCGTTAAAAGCCTCTGTACTTGGGATTGTTGAGGCAAAACTCAGGATTTTCTTCTGATGAAAAAACCAAAAGGAATTCCATGACTGAAAAATTGAAATGTTTGTACGAGCATAGTTGAGGGTCCTGAATGTACACATCAGCATAAATCAGCTTAAATCTGTTCTTAGTCTTTGTCACATCTGATTTAAACATTTTTTTAAATGCTTACTATTTTCCATTTAGCCTGCCATAGCCTTATTTTCGTTGTTAAGCAGAGCCCTTTGACAAAAGACTAGGAGTACTGACGGTCTAGGCTTACTTGGGAGAACATTGGTAGGTATTGGTAGAACAGATGACTTTGAATAAACCCTGGTTTAATGGTTTTCATGAGACCTGATACCCACATAAAAGCACTGGAAGGTTTTTTTCATGTTAGAAAATAAGAGCCACAAAACTTTACTGTATCACTCTATATGAACATATATACCTCTCTTCTGACTGGTCAAACATATGCGGTTCCATAGATTATTTTTTTTTTTTTTTTGCCAAGGCTTTGTACATTGAACAGCCTAAATGTATTAGGCACCTTCGATCTTTTTGTGAAAAGGGTGTTGCTAATATACAGGAAAAATACTTGTTTCCAGCAGGTCTTGGAATAATGAACCTGAATAAAAAAATGCATTCAGTCAGTTGGCCCATCAGTTTTACAGTTTGGAAATAGCTACATGATGCTATAGAAATGAAACATCCTAGAATCCAAGGATCAGTGAAGTGACACACTAATTAGAAATTCATGCTGTGTTCTTCTTCGTTAGTTGCTTATTTATAAAAATGAAGTAATCAATCACATTGTCTTGTGTATTGAATAAAGTAACAAATGAATAATAATTGCAGTAGCCAGTCTGTTAGATGCCCCATGAGGAGCTGGTGGTGATCAAGCTGCATACTCTTTTGTATAGCTGCTGACAGATTAGGGGATCATCTCTTTCATAACATGATTGCATAGACTGTTTGTCCCTTTGCTGTAAATATAGCTTGCTTCAACTTCAAATAGTAGCTTGATAGACAAGAAGTGAAGATTCCTGAGGACGTGAGTAGAATTTTATCCCTGTTGAAGGTATGGCTGTGAGTGTGATGTCAGCTGCTTTGTGGCAGGGAGTAAATCATGCATCAAAAGGCTTCATGTAGCTGCAGCTTACATTTGAAGAGGCGAAAACCTTCAGACATCCATGTTTTTACGATCCTTCCATGTTAAATTACCTGCCCTGTTTATTTGGTCTTTGTTATTGCTTTGTCATTTTAATATTGTGAAGGGTAGAGAAGAGACTGGGATTTGTAGAAGAATTGAGTTTGCCTATGTTGTTCCCTTCACCAGTCACAGAGAAGTATGTACCTATTGACACTTCCTATCAAATTATTTCTAGTCATACTATTTTTCTGCAGACAGCTTCGGTTATAAAAATGTATTCTCCCAGTAAGTTTTTAAAAGCATTTGCAGGTTTTTTCAGTTACTCTTTTTTAAGTAAATAGATCCCTGACTAACATCTTACAGAGAATTTGACTTTCTTTCCAGATACAGTTAAAAAACTTCAGGACCAAAAGCATGACATGGAAAGAGAGATAAAGAATCTTCACAGGAGACTGCGGGTAGGTTAAAACCTAAAAACTCAATAAATTGTAAACTTGGAATGTCATAAGACCTGCATGTGAAATTGTGAAAATATGATTAAATTTAATACCATTAAAATAATTATTTCTGAGACAGGCATCATACGGGAATATATTTTCTAACCTATAGACACTAAAGAATTAAGTTCTGAACAGTTCTCAGTGTCACAAAGATATGGTGTTGGGCCTAGGAGAAAAAGTTCCTGTGTCTTCTGATGCATAGTTTAATATTAATTTTTTTTTTCCCCTCCACTCTGAACATTTTCTTTGTTTCTAGAAAAGAAATTCATGACCTTGGAAGTCTAGTTATTTCCAGCAACAGTTCTTGAATTTAACTTATAAGTTAGGTTGTGCCTAATGCCAGAAATGACTGCCTTTGTCATTCCTGTAAATTGTTTCCTGTAACAGCATAGGGAAACGATGAATAATAAGGATAACTTTTATTTTTGACTTCAAAATTCTCGCTGCTGCTTTCACTTTAAAGTTTTATTTGCTTATAGGAGGAGTCAGCAGAATGGCGTCAGTTCCAGGCTGATCTACAGACTGCAGTGGTTATAGCAAATGATATAAAGTCTGAGGCCCAGGAAGAGATAGGAGACTTGAAGCGTAGATTACATGAAGCTCAGGAGAAAAATGAGAAGCTTACTAAAGAGTTGGAGGAAATAAAGTCACGCAAGTATGCAAAAAACAACAGGGATATTGTCTCTTTTGTAGGGGGGATACTGAATTTCCAAAATTGTATCTTAACTATTATTGAGACTCCGGTAGTTCATAAATCCTCTCACTGTGAGGATCTGTATTTCAACAAGCTGCTTTATGCAGGCTTTCAGGAGTCAAAATAGGTAAACTTATTAAGAACAGTATTTGTTTCTTTATACTGTACACTTAATCCATCCAAGAATATTCAGTTTGGCGCTTTTGCAAAACCAAGTTGAAGTGGAGGATTTTTCCCACTTAACAGCTGGATGTGATTTAACTTCCCTTAGTGTGAAAAACAAGCACTATTGGTTTTTCTGTACCATCATTAATTCTTCTTATTAGCAGCCAAGGCTTTTGGTATGGTTGACAAGACAGCTGGATTTTCACCTGAGAAGAAACCTGTGTCTAATTCTGCATATATCTTGTACTGTGTTCTTTCCACTGATAGTTGTTTCTGGGAATAATTAGAGGTGCTCTATGTATAAAAACATTTTTAATAAAAATAATTTGTGGCTTGAATTAGGTGCTACAGTTATTTAGAAACTGAGTTATGTGACTTTCAGAAGTCTTAACATCTTCAAATTCATAGAATAGGAACATCTTGGACAGCACCATTTGAATCCTGACTACGTTGTCTCTAGGGATTGAATACACATATAGGTGGCAATTACAGTAACGATGTTTGTGATGTGCATACATTAAACAATTTTTTCCACATGGATGGGCATTTTATAGGATACATTACACTTAACCCAGCATTCAGTAGGATATGAAACAATGCAGGCTGTGGAACTTGGGGAAAAGCTGATGGTAGGAAGAGCAGTCTGGTTACACTGAAAATGGAAAATTATCTGGATAGGTGAGTGGTGGGTGTAAGGCATCTTATCTGAAGTAAGATCACCAAACTAAGTAATATTAACAATTCTTACTAATACATTTCAGCCAGAATTGTAATTGTTCAATTACTGCTTGCAAGTGAACCTTTGAGGTTACAGTTGCACTTTTGAAAGTAGAACTGGCTTGCTGATTCTGGTCAGTATATTTATAATTACCTATACACAAACATCTTTTGACATTTGGTTCACTGCAGACAAAGACCAAAGAAGCAACTGAATCAAATTTCTTGGAAGTGGTGTAGCTACAATATTGGAGGGAAGGTGTTAGGAAAGTCTCTTACAGTGTCTGAAGCAGAACTCAGTCAATGTTTAATTATTGCAGACTATAGAAAAGAGGTTACTTCAAACAATTCTTGTCCTATGAGTGACACTGAATACAATAACCACCATAAATTTTCTGTACTAAAAATAATTTTTTTAAAAACTGATTCATATGCTGCCTAAAGATGTATGCCAGAAATGTATTCTTACCTCCTTAGTGTTCATTTAAATTATTTTCTGTTTATGCAGGTGTTTATGCAAATTCTCCCCTCTGAGATGATTATTTTCATGTGAAATGGTGAAATCCTTAAGGCTCAATTTTTTCCATCCATGTGTATGTGTTGGGGACAGGGAGAGAAGAGCAGGAATTAAGCCTTAAATCAAGTATTGATTTGATAGACTTTTCACTTGGTGCTTAAGCTCTCTTGCTGACAAATAGTAAGAACTTACAGTGATAATTTAGGTTGATAATCTATTTCTAAATTACAGTGGAAAGAAAACTAGGTTAATATAATGACCAGTTTGGACCATAGATTTTAATCTAGCTTCAAATTTGTGTTGATTTTTTTAAGACTTTACATGTTAAAATGTTTTTTAAATGCCTTAAATGGGCTGCATATTGATTTCAGGCAGGAAGAGGAACGTGGTCGAGTGTACAATTACATGAATGCTGTAGAGAGAGATTTGGCAGCTCTGAGACAAGGAATGGGCCTAAGTCGCAGATCATCCACCTCCTCAGAGCCAACTCCTACTGTAAAAACACTCATCAAGTCATTTGACAGTGCCTCCCAAGGTAGTTATTTTCAACCAGTGTAGCTGTACCAAGTTATGATTTTGCATATTTTGACATGCACACTTCTAATAGCTTAGCTAATTCAAAGGTAAGTTATTTTACTGTACTGTCATGACCTATAAGCAATGGCTGAAACAAACTCAACCTAAACTAGATTGCACAACACATCGTTCACTGCAGTTAAGTGCAAGCATCCTTTTTTTATCGTCTTTCTTTTTTTCTTTACTGTTGCGTTGCAAATGACTCATATGCTAGATGCTTTGATTCAATGCTCCTGCATATTAGAATACATAAACACATATTACACACATAATTATAGCTAGAAGCACAGCTGATTTCAGCCTGACTATTAAAATGTTAACTTAATGTGCCAAATTAAGCATTCTAAAAGGCATGTAGTAGCTACAACTGAGTTTGTTTCTTTTAATGACTTATATTCTTATATTCAAAGTGCGATGAAAGTTAAAAATAAGGTCCAGCCTGTATCACCTATTAAAAGATATAGGGAATATTTTCTAAAATGAAAAGGATCTCACTGTTGAGACAATGGACATTACTATAATTCTGACTTTGAGATTAAAATATTTGCATTGCCAGGTCTTTGGGTTTTGAGTTTCATTTGCAATAATGTCCCTGTAAGTCTCTGATGTAAAAAAGCTTGGCCTGAAGTAGACTTTGTTACCTACCAGAGACTTACCATACTGTACGGTGCATGGCAAATTTACTTTTAATGGCTTATAACCTGAAAATTTATTAAGGTATAGCAGCATCTCTGTATTATTTGATGATTTTGTAAATGGTTCTATTTCCACATTTGTTCTCTTTGTTCATAGGTATTTACAGTTTTTTCCTTTTCTAGTGTTATTTTAGAAATTTTTTTTAATCTGTTATTGGATAAAGATGCTTTCTTGCCAGAGTTAGTTTGATGAAATGATAAATCCCCTCTCCCTTCTTTTCAGTCTTTTATTTCAAGCTAATATCTGCCTTCTTCCTCAGCATTCATGTCTAATCCTGCTGTTAGATAATCAGATGACTGATTCACCAATTCGGTATTTGTCTATTTTTGTACATTTATAAAAATGTTACTTGTTTAATCCCAAAATTTCAGGGATATAATACCTAGTATCTGTGGACTTTGATTGGAAACTAGAAAGGAAAACCAGATGATATAGGTTAATTTTCTTGTCTTACTGGCAGGCCCAGGAGCCTGCTGCCATCTCTTGTTATCTGGAGATCAGAGAGCTAATAATGTCATCATTTTACATCTGCCAGGGTAATAGTATCCTGCACCTTAGCCTTGTCAACCCCCAGTAAACTTATGTTTTTACTGTGGGTGATATATTCAAGACAGAAAATGAATGTAATTACAGAGGAGTAAATGTGTAGGCATACTTTTAAATGATTTTGCAGTCGGTTACTAATTGAATTTCTGAAAGATGTGATCTTGTAAAACTAGTAATGTAAAGTAGAAGGCAAGAGTTTGCTATAAGAGCCAGTCTCCTGTTTCACTGCAAAACAGTGCAGTGCTCACAATGGCTTTCTTTCTGTGTTTCTACTAGTTCCAAGCCCTGCTGCTGCCACAATTCCTCGCACTCCCCTGAGCCCAAGTCCCATGAAAACTCCCCCAGCTGCTGCTGTATCCCCTATGCAGGTAGGTGTTTTATGACTGCACTTAATCCTTCTTTGCAAAGAAGAACATGTGAAACTGCAGGTGGTAATACATAAATATTGGCTGTCTTTTTTGGGGAAATAATGATAATATGTTGCTTCAAGTAAGTAATTACTAGAATGTTCAGTTTAACAAAAGAGTCTTTCACTGAGAACCATCTTCTAAATACAAGATTTAGCATAATTTGGAAGTTCTTTGTAAATATTCTCAACCATTACTATTCCTGTGCTATGAGAAGCATGGGAGGAAAATTTTATCTAGATTCCTTAGTTTTAGAGTTGCTGTTTGTCAGTTCTTAGTCCTGTGCCTGACACAGAAACAGCAGTAAAGCCCTTCGGGCAATGGACTGAGATCTGTGCAGAATCTGTCAGCAATCATCAGTATAAATGTATCCCATGTTGCATGGGCTTTCGATATCAGACCTGACCAGAGAGGAATGAAATAATTGTGAGTTGATTATCTTTGTTCATTTTGTACTGACTGAGAGTTTGGACAGTTGGTGATTGCACTGTATTTTGTTCTGTCCCCTCTGAAGCTTTGTCCATTTGTTCAGCTGCTACAGGAGCCTGGGTACACTAAGATTGCATCATCAGTGGTCTAATGCTCAGCTTTATAGATCATTGCTGGTTTTATTATCTCACTAGCTGTGTGAAGTGAGATTTTGGCAAAAGCCAACAAGTTTAAGGTCAAAGCAGATGAGACCAGATTCACAAAGAAAAATCAAATAATGTACTATATGTTTTACTCCTTTAATATCAGTAATTCTCCTGTTGCTTTCAAGAGATTGCTAACCAGAAGTATGAAAACTTGATTTTTAGTGTAGGTCATCATAATGTTTTGGTAATAAATCCTCTCTGTGTGAACTGAAGAATCCATATTGGCTTTTAGTGCTCAAGGAATAGTATCTGGAACAGACTGACTGTTCTCCTGTGCTCAGACTGGTGCAACTTTTATTCGTTTAAGAGTGAATTTCATGAAACAAATAGCTTCAAAGCAAAAAGAAAGAATTAAATGGTTTTTGTGAGAGCTTCTGCTACTTCCTGTGGCTCAGTCACTCTTGACAAGAGTTTTGTAAAGTACTTAAATGTGACAAGTTCTCTGGCAGATGCTTTGTTCCTATTGATCTGTCTTTATATTTCTGATTATTTCTGTGCTCTTGTAGGAAGAGACAGACTTAATCTCATATTCTAAAAGGCTAGACCAGAGCTTTGGCAGGCAGAAGACTTTTTGATGAAGCCTAAGGCTTATTTCACTTTATTTACCTGTAAATTAAGCATGAACCAACGTAATCTCTTAGAATACTGCAAACCTGCTCAGGTTTATAGTTCTTGTTTGATGTTCTCGAGCTGCCGGAATTACTTGACTTTTGTATTCAACTTCTTGTATAAAACCAAGTCATTAACAGCTGCATACTCATTAGTGGGAAACATTGCCTGAAAAACAAAGGGGAGGGAGTGTAAATGAAAAGAGCTTCTATTGTCTTTTTGAAGATCTATTTTTCAAGGTACTTTTTCTTGAAAGTATTTGTAATTATCTAGAAGGCAACTGGGGTTTGTGACCTCAAATTATGTAAATTGCATTTAAAGAATATTTCTGCTTGGGAGAGAAGGGGGTTGGGTTCAAACCCAATTTTGATCATCTTTTCCCTTTCTTTGTTTTCATATTACTACCTTGTTTTCTACTGTTGTGTTCTATGCGATTTTTTTATATTTTATGTCTGTGATTTTTGCTCTTTTGCAATTGAAAAGCAAGATTTTAGTAAGTAGTCACTGTGTGAGTTGCCCTATGGCTCCCACCTTATAGAAGTCATCCATGGTTTAAGGTCTTGAGTAAAGATGGAGGCATTGATCTCTGTATGGGTGTTGCAATGCTTATTGTCATTAATCTCAGTTGCTTTTAAATGCTATCACAGGGGAAACGTTTACATGGGCACCTACTGAGAAACTGGCACAATTTTGATGTTATGATAAGATGGATTGGTTGCAAAAAAAATTCTCCAAGTACAGATGCATCAACATGTGCCCTCTCTGAATTATGCATATCACTTCATTTTTGTGTTGGACTGTGTCATCAATTTCCTCAGTCTTAGAGAGTTTTTGTTTGCTTTGTTTTTCTTTACAGTAATATGTATCTGAAGATACATCTAAGGAGATACATTTTTGCAACCGAAGACAAACAAACAAACAAAACCCTTTCTGGCAGTGGAACATAGCTGTTATTTACCATAGCGCTTAGCAATACTGCAAAACAATTTAGGAAGAGAGGTATGAAGAGAATGCTCTTCAGAATGTAAAAACAACCCTGCTGTGTTAGCCCAAAGCTTAACTGGTCTGGTATGTGACTGAGAGTGACCAAAGCAGATGCCTAGGGAGGAATATAAGGACAGGGAAGCATATCTGCTGCTTTCCGCAAGTACCTTCTTTTTCTGACTTGTAGCTGGAGGACTCTCTGAAGTAGATATGGTTTCAGATTTACTGGTCGCCACTGAATGTTCTGCTTTGCTTTGAGCACATAAACATTCAGGCTCCAAGCAATTCAATGTCAAAGACTTCCATTTCTTAACTACTTAATACGTGAAGAACTGTGCTTGTTCTGAAATTACCATGTGTAGGTGCATTGGCATGAAGTACTTAATGAAGTACGTACTGAAGTGCAAAGTGATCAGGAATAGGTACCTGGATAGTGGTTGAAGGTCCTGTTTCCTTCCATAGCCAATAACAGACAAAAGGATGAAGAGTCAGAAGCAAAATATTTGGAGTTCAAGGGGTTAGTTCATCCTGCCATAGTTCCGTCTCGAATTTGAAGTGTCAGGTGTTTGTTCTCCTTTACTTTTTTTTGTCTCACCTGTGTGCTGGTTCCTCTTCTGGAGTAGTTACTCATCTTACCAAAAAAAAAATAATCTGAAAGGAGTCATAGGTAGCTAGCAGAAACTATGTCTTCAAACTAGGAATGGCTGTGAGAAAGTAATTGTTGATGATCTTAGCATCTTTACCTTTATCTGTTACTGTAATTACGTTATACAGACTACTATGTGGAAACATGTTATTTAACTCGGTGAACAATTTTCTTCATACATCACATTGAAACTAGTCCTTAAAGTTTCTAGCATTTTCTTCTAGACCCCAATGTAGGATGAATAAGAGGACCACAGATTGCAAAGCATCTTTAGTAATTTATGTCCTATTAGTAGCCTCCATGGATAGCCTCAAAAGCACGTGATTCCTCCAAACTTTCGATCTTTTCATTTAGTGTTGAGGAGTTTGAACACTAGTGTAAAGGACAAATGGTGTTTAGCAGTTAATTGAATTTTAGAAGGTATTTCTAGTTGAAGAAAAAAAGGTATTTATAAAGGGATTGGTAATATCCATATGTGTGTGTTTGCACATCAGATGTGTTTTGTTTTGTAAGTGAAATGAGGAATGGCTGATCTGCAAATTCAGCAAAAGCTCAGTCAGGCAGAAAAGTTTCTAACACTTGTAAAATGTTTCAGGAGAAATTATTCTCCAAGGGACTTGTGCACTACTACTACTATGTAGATGATGCCAAGTGGAACTGGATAAACATTAGTTGGTTTATTTTTCTCTAATTTGCAACGTATTAGTCACTCTATTACTACTGGTAGTTGTAATAGTAAGATATACAATAAGGAGCTAGCAACAGTGAAAGTAAGCCCTGTGTGCAGTGTCAACAGGAGCAAAAAGACAAACAGTTCGTTTTATAACAAGGAGACAAGACCACTACACAGCAAGTTATCAGTTGGGTAATATGACCGCTTTCTGACAATATCCATAAAGGATGTTTGTTTTTAAGTGATATCCGGAAGCTGGAAAAGTGATAAAGATATATGATTATCCAGCACTATGCCTGCTCTGTACATACCTTTGTTTCCTGGCTGAAGTTCTGTACTACCCTGGCTTTGTAATGACAATCCCAAAGCCAACCAAACTGAAATCTTTTTCTTTTAACCTCATTATCTAGCTATTGTAGCTGTTTCCTTGAGGGAGAGTTGGGGGTGGAACAAAATGACTCTCACTTTGGTACAGACCTTGTCCTTTACCTTTTAAAAAAAAAAAAAAATTTTCCTAAATGAGTGAATTGAACTTTAAAGGTAATGCAAGTTTGAAATACCAGCTCTTATGGGAAGCTGTTCTAGGCACTTCTGTGCATGGCTCACAATTGCAGTCACTTTCACTTGCATGTTTTAAAGGAATAATCTTCGTAGTGTATGTGCAGGACTTCTGATATATAAAGTGATTAAATTCTTCATGCTATATATTGGCAGTTGTTTTCTCCGTTTAATTTCTAGCACAAAAACATAACTCTAGTTCGACTCCAAATGATGAATAAGTAGCCCTGTAATCCTGCCTGTGCTACAGGATGCTGCAAAGTATATACCGTTGTCTTTTTTTATCACAGTTTTGGATTTATCTGTCTTGCCTATATGATTTGGCACGAGAAACACATAACCTTTGTTATCTTATGAAGATAAGGCTCATTTAACCTTCTCATCTGATCTTGGGCCAGAGGGACAGCTGAAAGAGTTTTCAGGATAAACACATTACTGGACTGATTATGATTAAATATTGGAATCTAATGGAAAGGACAGGGTGAATAAAGCGTGTACTAGAGTTTGCAATAGTCCTTTGAAATGATTAATTAAAAAAAAATAATTGTGGACAGTCTTCCCTGAGTCTTCAGCAACTGAATATGAGTTTCAGTAACTGTGAGGGTAATTATTGCATTGTATAGTTCATTTGTGTGATACCAAAATGCTTATTTCGGTGCTATCCAGTCGTTACTAAATCCAGTCTGTGATCATGTACTTGCACTTTAAGCTGCCAGAAGCCATGCATTGCTAAATATTTTACATAAAACTTGGAAAGAAAAAATTCTATTTGTTGCTGGTTTAGAGCAGAACAGAAATTAAAGTGACCTGAGAAAGAAAAAAAGAATTATATTTTTATTTTGTTACATATTTGATATCTCTCTCCAGTTGTTTACAGAGCATCTCAGTTAAATAGGTGGTAACAAAAGCTCTTGACATTCTGAGTAAAAAATAGTTTTTTCAGTAGGGTTTTTCTTATCAAAGGGTAGTTTGTGTCATTACACTTGATACACCATTATCCTGATTTTCTAGGAAAAGGCACAAAGCTGTAACAGCATATGTTAATAACACAAATCAAGCACTAAAATCTTGGCTAAATATAGGGGGTTGTAGAGAAACACTTGAAGTTTAACCAGAACAGGTTTGTATAAACAAAATATAAAATAAGGTGAAAATTAATACAAAAACTGCAAGAGAATTCACAACCTTAATTTGCAACATTGGCTTGAGGAGTAGGTTTCAGTTTAAAGATGTAAATGTTACAATATCAATGCATAGTGTGTGTGTAGATATGTATTCAGATTGGCAAAAGCAACCTGTAAAGAGGACACACCCTTTTTCACCGAGTATTTTTAAAGATTCCTTTATTTTTTTTATTTCTTTTAAATCAGTAATAATGTCATATCTGAGTTTCTAAAACTGATTCTGCAATTCCATATTTGGTTTTTTTACCTTCAAATTATGTTTGACACAAGTATTTTTGCATTTCAGAGGCATTCTATAAGTGGACCGATCTCAGCTTCAAAACCCCTTGCTACACTGACAGACAAAAGACCGAGCTATGCTGAAATCCCTGTTCAAGGTATTTATTCAAGTTCATTCAAACTTTGTTTTTAGCAATGCTATTAATACTTTTTTAAAATTTATATAATTTATAGCATTATCATATTCCATACTTCTTATTATCAAAATATTTTCATAGAATATCTGGCATTCAAGTTTTTATTACTTCTGTTTCATCACACATGGTGGCATATCATACTATGCTTTTTTGAATTTTCAACAAAAGCATGTTTGCATGCTTATAACTCAGCATTATCCTGACAGTTTTTAATGTGTGCATAAATTGAAATCACTTGCAAAATCAAGATAAGATGATTTCAGGGACATGTCTTGCAGCTGTCTTCCAGGTATTAAAAATACACACCTCTGGGGTTACATTATGTATTGTGTTGTTGCAGGTCCCCCTCGCCCCCCCAAAATGAAACAAGGATGATGGTTGGCATTGCATTGCATGTGAATAACAAAATATAAACTTACTAAGTACTGAATCTTCAGGAGCCAGATGAAAAATTGAATGGAATTAAATTAAGTGTTGATTTATCTGTTTCCCAATATTTCCCTGTTCTGTGAACTTTGTTTTGTCTCTCAAAACACTGTTTACAATGTGCTCTTCCTGTGAGAATGAATGGCTATCATGTGTTGGGTGTAGCTCTCTGATTTATGCCTGCTTTAGGTTGGTTTTTTTTTTTTGGTAGATGTTTCTCAAGATAATCCCCATATGACTCCAGGCTGAGTATTTCCTCTCAAATTGGTATTCCTGAGGTCTGATGCTTTCTAAAGGGTTGGAGTTTTTTTTGGTAGCACTTCATAATAGTCTGTATGTGCCAGATTTCCTTCTTGCTTTTGTTGAATGCATATTGAGCTTATTTGTACAATGCAGCTGGAGTTTTAATTTTAGAAACTTTGGTATTTTTAGGAATATTGAAATGCCTTTCCAAGAAGATAGTTTAGGATTCTTTAATTGTTACAGAGTTCATTGGTAGACATAAGCTTAAACAGAAAATGAGTGGTATGCTTTACATAGGTGTTGCGTTTTCATTATAGTCAGTTAATGCAGAAGCAAGACTGCATTCCAATAGAGTGTGCCAGACAGAATTCCTGTTTACAACCATATCTATTTTTAGAGTATCTTTGTAGCAATGTATGTTTCTTATATCGAATTTTCAACTAATGAATGGGGTTTCACTTTTTTAATCCTCATTCTTCATTTTCATGATTTATGTGTTCAAATTACTGCCTTCTAAGTGTTTCTACGTAGGAGTATGTAAACCTTTTGTTTACATTCTAAAGGTTTTATTTGAAGGAATATTTCTTCAATAATAGGAAATTGTTTTGATTTGATGCTACAGAAAATGAATTTTGTTGTAGTTTCTTTTACTCATTGGCAGTAGGCAGAACTGATTCTTCCCATACAATATGTAAAGGCACCTTTTAGAACCCACTGCATGGAAGAGTTAAAAAAACCTCATGTTTTCATTTAACGTGTAAAAAAAACCAACCCAACAAACAAAAGGGGGGGTGTGGTGGAATCACATGAGGGACAAAGCAATCTGCTTTACCAATCCACATTGTGAATGACATACTGAATATTTTTGGCCATATGCTAAATGGGGATTCCTTGCTCAGCCTTTTGGTTTCACAATTCATTTTTTTATAGACCAGGGCAAATGGATTAGTAAGAGGTCTTAGAGAAAAAGGATTAAGAAGGTCATGATGTATTCATAGTGAACTTCACTGGCAATGAGTAAATTTAGGCCTTCTCTTTCATACGGGTAAAATCAGTTGCTCTCACTAAAACAGCCTAATTGGTAGACAATATTCATGACTCATACCTAAATGTCTTACATTTAACTGGAATCTTCGTTAATGATGTTTTCTCTTCTTTTTCTTTGTCCAGAACATTTGTTGAGAACATCTTCTACCAGCAGGCCAGCGTCTTTGCCAAGAGTACCTGCTATGGAAAGTGCCAAATCTATTTCTGGTAATATCACGTTTTATAGATGATTAGTAAAATTAGGTACTCTCATTTCAACGCTGTACTTACAGATCTGCTTTACTTTGTCAAGAGATAACTTTGGTCTTCAGACCATCAAGCTCTTGTCAAAAAACCTCCATTTGGATATTTGGAATAGCTTATTTTTCAGTGTTCAAGTTTTCTATTGAAATATTTGGGGAAATAAACTAACGTCCAGTGGTAAAATAGTATTCCATTTTATTGCATCAAGTGAAACAGAAGAGATACATAGACTTGCACCAACGTACCAGATGGAGGAGTATGAATCATGCACCTAACAGTTGACTTCTGTGTCATCTTTCCTTGTATTACAAATAATTTTGGTGTGCAAGGTATATGTGAGGAAAGAAGCTGTTCCTGGCTGTTACTTTTTGCTGCTTGGATGTAGGATTTTGGGACTTTTTTAAGTGAGTGAGGCAGAGAAGCATATTACCCTTCTCTAATTAAGCAATTTCATTTTTGTTTGTGGAAAGAATTATTTTCAATTATTTAAAATAGGAAGATTGTTCTTTTTAGGTAACAAAAGCATCATTATACATTATGTAATGCATATAATGTTTTTGCATATTACCTGGCAAAACTCCTACCCATTCGGGAGGACAAAAGAGCGTTTGTAGTGAACCATTTTAAAATAGTCCATTTTGTAACTGACAGAACCTACAAATATTCTTCAGTATTACTCATCGTGGTTGCTGCACATTTGATGTTAACTTTAGATTTTTAAAAAATAGACCTGCTGCAATAGAAGTTTATGTGGAGTGTTAGTTTACTATCAGTCTGACATCTCAGTATCAGCAAGGGCTTTTAAAAACAAATCTTTTAAGATTTAAAGCACAAATAGTGTGATACTGTGAAAATGATACTTTCTATAAACTAGGCAGAACTAATTTGAGAGAAATATTTTTTTAAATCTACTATATTTTTGAGTAAATGGTTTCAAGAAGAGAATGTGTTTCAGATCATTTTGATTTGTCCTAAATAAATAAAAAATGCACCAGAAGGTTTTTTCCCAACTTCTTGTGTCTGGTATTTATAAATTAATGTACTTGCCCCAAGTTATTAGAAAGTAAGTCTCTGATATATATGGAGGGTTGTGCACTTGATTTGCACAAACAAATGTGCAAATTTTATACATAGTATAAAAGGCAAACCTCGTACTTTTAACTGGAAACTCTTCCATGTAGAGAAAACATAACCATACCAAATTTGGTTTTACAGAGTATAATGCTTGTGCTTGCATTAGAAAGAAAAATTGTTTGTCCTTTGATAAAATGAAGCAAACTCTGTGGAATGTGGCTGAATGGTCTCAGGTCAATATTTGATATACTTCTTGTTGATATTTAATTAATGTTCAGAGCATCATGTACATGCCAATTCTTGATTAAAATTAAGTGGAAATAAAGCAGCTGTCATCTCTATACTGTTTTGGTTTTCTTTTTTTTTAACTGTTTGAAGCTTAGCAATGTAACTACATGGACTAGAGAAAATTAAATGATTTGGTGTTAAAATTCCTTCTCATTCATTAAATCCTTCAAATGGAAATAGTGATATTCCATTTAAGATACATTAATCAAATTTTCTTTGCTTCAAGATACAGGCTTGATCATAAATGTTGGTAATGCAGTCTAGATCCTTGATCTTTCCTAAGTGGAAAGTATCGAGAAAAATGTTGAAGCCTAGTATTGGATATAGGTTTCTATGCGTGGTTTCTGAACTAATGCATGTCAGAGAGCAAGAAGAAGTTGTAAAGTTTTTATGTTTGCAAATTATAAATATATCGGCATTTTCACACTTAGTCTCTCGAAGAAGTAGTGAAGAAATCAAGCGGGATATCAGTGCAACTGATGGAGCATCTCCAGCATCTCTCATGGCAATGGGTACCACCTCACCACAGCTGTCCCTCTCATCTTCTCCCACGGCATCAGTCACCCCTACAACCAGAAGTCGAATAAGGTAAAAACCTTTTTTTGTGGTGCACTGAAATGTGTTCATTTCATAGCGTTCTGTTTGCATGTATCTAGTACATAGTATTGGCACTGAGTCTGCAGGCTCTATTGTCACTCATACAATAATGATCTTCAGTAATCTTTGAGAGCTTCAGAAAAGGTTTTCTGCAGCTCAGTATATGTTGTAAAAGTTAGACCAGAAGTTAGGCTTTTTAGAGCTTATGAGGTTAATACCAAAATTTTATGCTCCGCTAGAAAACCAAGCGAAGTGATGTTACTAAATAATAGCATCGTATCAGTTCAAAATACTGTAAGCCAAACTCAAGAAATGAACGTACGGCATGTTGAACAAATCTTTCAGAGTGGCTTGGTCCCAGGGAGACCACATGATAAACCTTAACTTTTGTAATTGCAGCTGAAGACAAAAAGCAGGATGACTAGGTCTTAATTCCAGACACTACCATGTCTTCTAAATAGCCATGAGTGAATGGGCTGGGGTTATTTGTCCCACAGATGACATCATAATGCAAGTCTAAGTAACAAATGGCCAGGCAACCCCCTTTCATTAGTAAGATAAAAAGATAAGTCTGTGATAAATTTGAAACTTTTCTTACCTGTAGCATTCTCAGTCAAAGGACTTCAAAGTATTTAAGCCTCGTGTTATGCAAGTGAAGTATGTGCTTAGCCCTGCTTCATAGATTGGGAAACTGGCAGACAAAGGTTAAATGAGTTTCTCAAGACCGTTTAACGCACAGCTTCCTGACAAAGCTTTTGTACAGCAGAAATATTAAAACCTTAATGTTATGAGATATTTACAATATGTAATAATTACATTATAGAATTGTGAAGTTATTTACAGCTGTGGGTGCTATTGAAAATTATTTCCCTGAAATCAGCTGAGGCATGCCTCAGTGCTGCTCTCCTTTCGCTGTGCAGAAATTAAATTGTGTTTGGATCTGTGGGTACTTTACCAGCAGCAATTAATATTGTGTGTGTTAGCACCTAAATTTAGACCAAGTACATCCAGAAATAAGAATTTTAAAAAGGACTAAAGCACCTGTATATGAACTTTGAACTGGTAATGTATAAAATTGCATCGATGGCAGCCTGCAGACTGTAGCAAATACTGTGGCATTTCATGGTAAAACTGTACAGTTGTAATTATGATATCATTACTGTGTCACCCAACCATTCACTGTAATGCTTAGCACTACAAGAAGACTTAGTAGTGGAATCTGCAGCAGTGGGTGTGCAGCGATGAGCACGCTCTTTGGAGCTCTCAGAATGTCACTGCTGGACTTCAGTTTGTTATGTGATCAGGTTTCTCTTTTTTCCTCTACCTTTGTCTGAAAGTTATTGCAAAATAAACAGTTATTGCTATAGTTCACTAAGACAAATACTTGCAGTTTACTGTTCCGTGTTCTAGTTGAAACTTCATGGGCTCTTTGATTTGGAATACAGTTAACCTAATATACTAACTTGTAAGATTTATATGTCAAACCATTTCTCATTGTCTCCATACAACTTACACTAATTTATTTTCTTCGACAGTGTTTTCATAACTATGAGAACCTGATATAAACCATGTGCTCTTACTGGAATTTGAGAACAGGCTGTACAGCTCCCTCATGGCTAAACAGTATGTTTAGCATAAAGAGCTTTTAATTTGAGTTCTCGTAAGTTGTCCCAAATCTCTGCTCTAAAAGTTCTCGTAGTGTTGCATAGACTTCATTTTAGATTGAAAATGCAATCCCATTGTTATTTGTTTCAATTACCAATGAAAAAAATACACCAGATTGGGTTGTTGAATATGTACTGATTTAAGAACTGAAGTACGGAATTTCTTGCAACATAATTCTGGCTCTGTGTTGCCTATGAAGTTTAGATACAGTAACATATTCAGGTAATTTATTTCATATTTAAAATATACAACTAGCGGCTTCCTTGTCATGTTAAATCTCTCTGAGATTAGCAGTTAGGTTTGAAGGCTCATACTGCTCTCTTTAATGCTGAAAGGCGCTTACTGTTTCCTGTTTATTGTTCTGCTGTGCACATATTTTCATGGATGTTTCAAATGCTATCTCTTTCTAAGCGACTTTGAGATCTTGCCATCTGTATTGCAGTGAAGACTGGCCAAGCAAATTGTAGTACATATACATAAGATTAGTGCCTTAGAACATTTTGTTGTATGTTGGCACATGTTCTCTCCTTTTATGCGTTGAGTGACAGACACCGATATGTGGAACAGTCTCTGGTGTTCTGTTGGTAGCACACATGCGTGAAGAAATCCACATTCCCTGGATGCTTTCTTTTCCCCTAGCAGGACCTGGAGGATTGCTACCTGTAAATTTGCAGCAGAGAATCCACTGAAAATACTATGTGTTTCCACGTTCCACCCCTCTTTCTAGTCACAAAATGGGTTGTAAAGAACAAGGAGTTGAAGATTTGAGAGTGAATGTGTGCAGTCTGTATGTCCTTTCGGAAATATCCAAAAGGAGTAACTTAGGGTATCATGTTTGTGGATGTTGTGAGAATCTTGCTTACATCTGTATAGAACTCTTCAAAAAATGGCAGATGAGCAAATCTTTGCAGTATAAATTCATTGATAGCTATCTTATTTTAATTTTCCAAATGGAAATTATTAAAAACAAGAAAAACTACTGGCACACTTTACACACAGCAACTAAGCTCCGTCATAGTGTAATACATAATCTTTTTGGCAAAGATTCTTCACTAGACAACCTATAGAAATACTGGATCACATGACTAGGCCACTACAAAAGTATTAACCTCTATAATATGTATTTTTTTTTAAGCTAAGCACTCATTTCTGAAGCCTGAGATGCTTGTAATGTAAGACTTGTGAAAAAATGGCCAACTTGGATATGGTCATTCTTTTCTTCTCCAGTCTTTCCTTAAAGAAAAAATTACTTAAGATAGCTTGACAGACTGGAAGTGAAATTCATTGATAGCTTTATTGTGCCAGTATATCAACTGGCAGACCCGCCTAGTTAAATTTCCCCCTCTTTTTTAAGAATTCCAGATCTCAGGCAAATCTTCTGTTAATAACGCCATGCTGCTAACATGCAAACTTGTTTCAAGGTGACATTTGTAATCAGCCATGAGATGCGAAAGAGATAGCATCAGTTTATTCTCTTTCGAAATACAAAATAAAGTCACTTCAGTTAACTTAATGGTTTGAGCTGGAACTTAGCATGCTGTGAGTTTAATTTTCTGAACTCTTAGAAAAAGTATCCTTAAGATTGAAAGACCTAGAAAATAAAGTTTAATTTAAAGGAAAAAAAAAGGATGATTTGCTAATGAAAGAATTACTCCAAAATAACTCTCAAGTCTTTGCAGGTATTTCTGTGTATTCCGTTTTTCAGTCAGTAGTGCTGTACCCCTACTACTTTCACTGTGGCATTAATTTGTCCTGTGTTTTAAGCTTTTACAATATGTATTTCTGTTGCAAAAGATATGTTAACGAGCTCTAAGTTGCGCTTCTGCCTTGTTCCTAGGGAAGAGAGGAAAGATCCCTTGTCTGCCCTAGCAAGAGAATATGGAGGATCCAAGAGAAACGCCTTGCTGAAGTGGTGCCAGAAAAAAACAGAAGGATATCAGGTAACTGCAGAGCTGTTTAACGTAGCATACTTCTAGCTGCAACACATTAGAATCTGCCAATGGCATAAAGGAGGCTGCTCCACAGTTGACTGCATAGATTGCAATGGCACTGGTATGTACTGTACTCTCTTCTTGGAACACATGCTACGAGTCCTAACCTAACTAACATTAATAGCTCTTTAGTCACTTTGCTCCATGTCGATAATAGCTTTTTTCTTAAGGGGGCAGCTGACCTCCTATTGAGGCACTTTAAAACAGCCTCTTACAGATTGCACTTTTGAAACTGTAACTGAAACTTTAGTAACTTAAGGTTTAAATTAATGTTTCCCAAATGCAGTTAGAGTACCATTTCTCAGATTTCAGAGATATTTTTTGATAGGTAATTAGTGTAGGGGTTTTTTGGATCTCTCAATGTGCTCCCATTTAGTCTCTATTTAGACAGTTTGTTTTGTGGTCGCATTGTCTTGCATTTTGAACTTGGCTTTCTACTGAGGTTCCAGACCTTTTTTTTCAGTTAGTCCAAATGTTATCAGAAGCCAAAAGAACTAACAAGATAACTATCCAGAGTTCTCCTGATTACATTATTTTTTCAAAAGAATAGTGGCTTCAGCAAACTAAACCAGGATGTTAATAGTCTGACCATGATGTATTTGTTTGGTTAACTTGTATTGAAAGTGTTTGGAGTTCCCAACACAATCCTCAGTTTAAGAACTTTACTCTTTCCATGACTTGAGACTCACAATGCAGGAGGAAGTTGAGAGCCACATAACAGGATGATCGCCCATCCATAGGAAAAGTCATTTTTCAGTACAATGGACAGGCTTGTGATATAAGCCCTCCCCCCTCTTCCTGTGGCACGTCTAGTACTAAACTGTGCTATTTCTGAGGATAAGCTTCTTTGTGGAACAAGCCTTTCTCCTTCCCCACATTTTAAAAAAAGCAGGATGTTGTATTTCTTTATAAATCCTCTAAAACTGAATGCAAAAATATTTTCCTGTATTGTCTTGAAATGAAAGATGAATTTGACAGTTTCCTTATCTGGTTAGGAAAAGTAATGGAAAGTATTCCAAACTTTGTATTCTGTAGTTGTGTGCACATGCAAGAGCATGCATTTGTTTATATAGATTACTGCTTATAATTACTTGAGTTTTACGCTAGTAGAAGAATAGGTTTTGAGACTTACTGTACTTGCTTCATATGGTTCTCTGCTTGTGTTGCTACTGAGAAACCATAGCATGTAGCATCTTTAGAACCGATGCATGCCTTCTTTTGAAAGAGTAAGATACTATCAGACATTTATATTAAGTTAGTTTTTGGAGAAGAATGTCTTTTGCTTTAGGCACACTCATTTTTCATTTCTTCGTTGTACAGAATTTGATTATTTTCAGCATCCCCTGAAATTCAGTTCTGGTTGAACACCATGTTAGTGGTGTTCTAATGTTTTAAACATATCTAGCATTGTATTTGTTGGGAGTAGTGCTTATCCAGCTTTCTGGCACCTCAAGGTTATCAATACCAGATAAGGACTTTTTTTTTTTTTTTTTTTAAAATTGAAGCTTTGCTTAGTTTTAATTTTATTTTAAAACTATATGAATTCAAAACTGAGAAGCAGTAAACAAGCATCAGAATAATGAACATCTCCCTTCCTCATTCAATCCTACTTAAGGTACAGTAGCTCTCTTCCTCCTTCCATCACCCAAATATTGACAGAGTACCTTTTCTTACCTCCAGCTCCTCCCAGTGTCTTTCACTCTGCCACAGTTCCCTTTTATCTCCAGTGTTTCCCATCATTCTAACTTCTACTTTTCTTCTATACCACTGTTTGCTTTTGTTTGGCTTAGCATCTGGGCAAGAGCCAGCACATGCTTTTTAGAGCTACCTGGATGCCGACTGATCAGCCATCTTCTGCCCCTGAGCCGCTGCGTGAGCCACGCAGAACAGAGGAGTCCTAAATATCCCAGCCTTTTCCTCTGAAGGAATAGCAGTAGATCCGCTTTGTATCTCCTCACCAACTTCTATCCTCTTACCAATTTAAATAAGTGTTAGCTATTATTTATTTAGTTCCAAATATAACAAGTTAAAGGAAAAATACTTGCAAATTGAGTCAGTAACAAGTTCTAAAATTACCTGGAAGATCTGGAAACAAGAAAAATAAAAAGGAAGTCTTAGAAGGTTTTGTTTCAGGATAATTCTTTTGTTAATTTTGTCCTATTCATATTATATCAATTTGTTTCTAATGCAAATTAATTAGACTACCAATATTTAAGTAAAACTCAGCCCTGTAAGCTAGTATTTTTCAAATATGTCTTTGCCAACATGGAATGTGTTTACTACTTGATCAGTTGCCAACAGCGATCACTTTGTTGGTCTTGTTTTCTGCCTCTCACTTGGAGGTGATGTGTCACAGCTGTAGGTTTTATGCATAGGTGTATGTAAAATATTTATAGAAAATTATTTCAGCTGTTGGTGTTTCATAGAGAAGATGGAACCATGCACATTGAGTTAAAGCCCCATTTCTAACAGAGACATGTTTGCTCCTGGTATTGTTTTATATTTCATTTCTGGGATTATATTTTGCACTGGATATTGGAGAATATTTGAATTTCTCGTTTATACATGGACTAATAAATAGTAATCATAGAGATAGCCAGATACAAATCTTAATTTCAGAAATTTTGTTTGAAGTGTACAGAGTTATAGGTGAGCTGCCAGTCGCTTAAAATGTTAAAAAGAAGGTATGATGTAGTTGGCTTACCCTTATTAATAAGCAGCAGCAGCATACAATTGACCATTGTTCTCTTTGTAGGCCAGCTGTAGTTCTTGAGCTGCTTTTTATTCTGTGTGTTGAAAATACTAAAGAAGAAAAAAAAACACCAACAAACCAAACAAAAAAAAACCCCACAACAAAACCCACACCAAGGTCCGTAGAAGGTTTCCTTTATTCACAAGATACTTGTGGAGAATACAGTGCTATGTAATTGCTTGGTATAACTAGTATTTTTTTTTTGTCTGCTTAAGTAAAATGGAAGAAGAATAACTTCTGCTCTCCTGTCCCCTCTAGGAAATTACTTCCAAGCTTTTGATTAAAAGTCTTAAGTATCTCTGCTTTAGAAGCTTGAAATTTTGTGAATGCTAAATAATTCAAAGATGATAGTGTGGTGAAGCTCTAATTTCAGCCCATTATAGTGAAAGGATTTTATTTAAAGCCCTTCGCACACATTCACAGACATTAAAGCCAAACTGTGCTTTCCACCTCTGACAAATACATGGTTCCACATGGCGAAATTTTTAAAGGTAACTTAAGACTTCCTCTTTTGTAAATGTGTTATGATAAACAAGCTAATACCTAACCCTGTTAAAACACTATAATAAATTACTTTATTGTGAAGTTTTCTTGATTTATTCAAGCAAATTTGGAAGGGAATAAATGAATAGATTTCTTGAAATGTAGTTGTTAAACAATATTTAACTGTGTTATAAATCTGGTATTTTTTTAAAGAGTATCTCAAAAAAAAAAAGATTAAAATAGCCAATGAAAATAAGAGAAATTCTTACTAATATAACAAACTGTATGGCTTTTTCTCTTAGTATATTGTTGCTTTTAATATACATGCTGTCTGAATGTTGTTTGCAAGCAGAATTTCTCCTTGAAGCTTAGGTTTGGAGAATGGTGATCTGCAGAAGGTCATTGCAGAACTAACAGCAGGCAGGTTCTGTATTAACTTTCATGTAGAGCCTGTTCAGTCTAGACAGTATTGCACCCACTAAGTTAGTTTAATTATATCCAGGGCTGAACAGATCCCTAAACTATGGAAGAGAAGAGTTGCTCTTTTAAGATAAGAGAGGGGGTTTTTAAGCATTTAGATAAAAGAGGAGCAAATCACCTTTTAGTTTTCAGATGAACATGCACAAAATACTCGAAATTTGATCATGTGTTAGCTTTGCTCAGGATCTGACATACTGATTCAGAGTACAGTGCCAAGTGCTGCATTTTGCAGAGAGAGGAGAATCCTCCTGGCTTCTCTAAAATATGTGCAGTGTCATAAAACTATCGTAAATTCCAGGTATGTTCAAAGCATAAAGTAATCCCATCCAGCTGTTACGGAGCATTTACCCTAGCTGGAACATAGCTACTTTCATTTTGAGTACACAGAAGTCCAAAAAAGGATGTGACCATGCATGTTTCATGTTAACAAGGGGACCAATAAACAGGATGCACACATCCTTACCCATTCTTATCTACAGCAATATTTCACTTTATTTTCCATTTTTTTCTTAGCATTCTGAGAGATAATTCACTTCCAGAAGTCTGACACCAAAAAAGCAATTAATACAAGATAGCAGCAAGAATAGACTGATTTTTTTTTTTTAACCTTTATTTAAGTGTTCCACACTTCCTAATTACAGATACACTGGAAGACCTCCCTAGTGTAACCTTGTATCTCTCCTCTAATTCATGCAATGCTGCTTTTTTCTGGAAAGACTACCTCATTTTTACCTCCTATACAGATCAAAGCTACATGTCTTACAAAAAATTTAAAACTTACTGTCTACATGGAAGCAATAAACAATAAAACTGTTTAGTGATTGAGCAGTGTGATTATAAATGTATGTGTACTTTATACTATGGTGAATGCACCTTGAAATCAAGCAATGCTTTCATTTATACTTGAGTAATAAGATAAAATAACAAAGCTAAAGTTAAAAGATGATTTGGGTTGCTTTTTTTAAACCTGTTCTTATATACGCATGTCTTTATCAACACTAAGCTAGATCATATTCTACTCAAAACATTATATTTATTTTAAGAAAAGCACAAAAAGAGAACAAGACTGTGTGCTTATGTAAGCCTGTGTTCAAATAATGGTTCCAGGGTGTGCATGCTTTCCCTGGTGCTGTCTGGTTGATTCATCAAAGTAGTCAGGCTACCAAAACACTTCTCTCCTTGGTTTAGGCTGTGATGCTTTTGCCAAAAATTGTTGAGTTAAGGAAGGACATCCTTCCTTTTTCTGTTTGGATTGGATTCTGATACAAGAGAAATGTCAACTTGTTAGACTTAATTACGACAAAATTTAGAATAAATTATGAGGCTGTCTGTATCTCTGTAAGTGCTTCAAATGTTAATGTCTGAAGCTGTTACTGGGTTTTTTTGAGAACAACTTCCCTTTTTATGGTTGTTCTTTGTGCTAAAACGGAAAAATTATATGTCTTTGCTGTGAAAAGAAACATTAACAGTCAATATTTAAAGGTTTTAATGGTTTGTATTTGCCACTTGCTGCCTTTTCAGAAGCTAGGATTGAAGAGGCAGTAGTTGGGACTGCTGTTAAATCTGTTCCAGAAATACTTTTACATTCTCACCTTACTGCCAGAATTACTGATAGCCTCAGCTTTAATCCATGATTTCAGAACTAGTGAATCCTGATTCGATGGAGTGTGGATCACAGTTATTTTGTAGTTTACCTTTCTAATTTTTTTAATGGATACTCTTTTCTTTTGTATGTGTATGTGTCTTTAAAAGCTTTTAAAAACTTTTTAATAGTAATTTTCTGCCATGGGAAGAAGCCTGCCAAGGTCTGTTCACTTAAACCTCAAATCTTGTTTTAATGGTTTAATATATTATAGTACAGAATCATATTAATGCTTTTGCTTTCTCAGCCCACTTATTTCATTAACTAATACAACAGAGACATAGACACATGTTTTTATTTTCTCCATGTTCTAACTCATTTGTGAGTCAAACTGAGTTAGGATGTGGGAACCTCTCCTCCTTGTGCAGAGCAAGGGATGGAGAAATAGCTGCTATGCAGTTATGCCCCTCAGCTCAAATTGTAATATACGTAGTTCAGGGAGATTGAAGACAGCTGTGGATAAGTCTGCTGAAGAGACAGTTAAAATTACTTTGTTCTTAGTTTGTAACTAGAAGTTGGAAACAATGTTTTCTATAGTTGGGGGATTTTTTGCGTTTGTGGGGTTTTTTTAGCTGTGAAGCTTTGGGAATGTGGGGAGCAAGTTGAATTACTGGGTTATAATAGTTAATAACTGTTTCTTGCTTTTTAAAAAAAAGGTATTTTCACCGACTATAGAAGACTCTCAGTTAATTTAGAATTATTGCAAAAAGCAATAGGAGACAAAGGTTGGACTGGATGATCCCAGAGGTCTCTTGCAACCAAATCAATTCTGTGATTCAAAATTAGCACCACAATGGTTAGAAACACTTTAAAATTGTGAATTCTAGAAAAGTCATAGGTTGGGAGAGACCTTAGATTGATGTTATGCAGAGCCCTGCTAAGCAGTCTAGAATGTTTCTAGTGAGGGGTAGTCCTCCACTTCTTTGGACAACGTATTCCAGTGCTTAATTATTTCATGGTGAAGACTTTTTTTTTCTTCTATCCAGACAGAATTTCCCTGGATAGAAATTGTGCCTGTTGCATCTTGCCCTGTCACCATGTGTCCTTGTGAAGAAAGTACTTCCATCTTCTGTATAACTGCCTTTTAGGCATGGGAAGACTCTGATTACATCTCTCCTGAATTTTCTTTAGGCTGAATAAACCAAATTCCTTCAGCCTTTCTTCACCTGTCAAATTCTCTAACCATCTAATCATCTTGGTAACTCTCTGCTGGACCCATTTTTATTCTTCAATGACTATTTTGAACTGGGAGGACCAAAGCTCTATACAGTATTCCAGGCACAGACTGACAAGGGCCCAGTAGGGTCTAAGAATCCCATCCCTCAATCTGCTGGCGATTCTTGGTGATACAGCTCAGGGTACAGTTGGCCTTCTTTACTGCAAGGGTGCACTTCTGATTCATGTTCAATTCCAGTTCACTTACTGTTTAACCGCTATTGTATTTCACCCTAAGCGGATGGATTGTTTTGTTCCTGTTATATTTCAACCTTGTTTCAGGAAAAATCTTCTTACTCTTTTTTTTCTATGTGAGTGCAAGGGAATAATTATTTTGTGGTGACTGCTCCTACTCTACACTTTGCAGTTTAATAGGAGCTTGAGTCATGCTTGAAATGGGTTTTGGTTGTGGATCCACCAGGGTGTTCCCCTACTATCGTTTTTTCCCCTCTTTGTCGTGGCTGTAGAATGGACTATAGAATTTGGTCTGTCTGATTATGTAAAATGTTATATTCTTGTGCTCTGTCTCTGGAAAAGTCTTACAAATTTTTAACTCTGTTTTTTCTCGTTGGAAAGTGTCTTCCAGAGATCTTTTTTACAACAGCAGCCTGTTGCTTAACTCCTTTTGTTAGAGTTGCCTTCTTTTAAAAAAAATCTCTCCCAAATAATAGAGGTGACTTCACTTCCATCCTAAGTATTAAACATTAATAGACAAGGACTGATAAATCTCCTTCTAGTTCACCTATCTCTAGAAAGGCTTATTCCTCATTTGACAATTTATCTGAAAGTATGTCCTTATTTGCTTTAATACTTTGTGGTTTGAAATGGCTTGAAGAAAAATTCCAGATTAGATTCCAGCAAAATTCTCTTAATAGAGCCAATTACTTAATAAGAGCAGTAACAAAGAAGAAATTATGTCAGAGATTTTAGGCTGATGTTCTGTTTACCGTCAATTCTTTGAGAAATAAGAGCTTAATGCAAGATTGATTTCATTATACTGACCAAGTTTTTTCAAAAAACCACAAGTAGTTAAAAGCATTTGGGAAATAAAATTGTGCAGTATTTAAATGTGCCAGTCATGTGCTCAAAGCCCTACATTAAAAATTAAATTTTCAGTTTAAAGGACAATCTGTCCAGTTTCTAGATTTGTTTTTTAGTGTCTGAGCAATATTGTACATTTTTAGTCTGAGAGGTAATAATAATTCATAATGCTCAGAGCAATTGGAAACAGAAACCAGTCCCTTTTAATTGTTTCCTTCCGTTGTATTTAACTCGGCTTCTCTGGATACATTAAGATTCTTAGATGATGGGTTTGTTTTCTGCTTGTTGTCTTAATAATAAAAGCTGGACTCTACAAGAAGATTTAGAAAAATAGGGTATTCCAAGTTCTTTTTGAGAACCAACAAAACTTGTAGGTGAACTTTTTTTTTAAGTGGCCCTTTGTTCCAATGTTTATATTCAAAATTCATCATTCTATGGATGCTACTAATATTTAAAGTGAAATTTTTAGTTTATACAACTATAAAGTTTAAGGGAAGATGAATTTCTCTTGTTTCAGTTTCATTTATCATTTTCAACACGACTTTATCCTGGTTTTCTTGCTCATATGTTGGGGTGAGGGAATATACTTATAAAACTATGAAAAATGTCTCTAGATTTTGGACATGAGCACTCCTCCTGGTTTTTAAATCATGTGAGGAGTTCTGTCTTCAGCTCCAGTTGTTCTATAGGTCTGTTTTCTGGTGCATCCAGACTGTTTTGGTACCTTGCAATTTCTTTCTTCCTATATTCTGAGCACAAGTCTTCCTTCTTCATCCACAGGGTCAAACCTCAGGTGTAGGTTCTGATGATCTCATACACATCACTGCGGCATCCTATTTTCTAATTTTGATGCGTGTGTTCATGCCTGTTGATGTCCATCCTGACTGTTGCAAAGATCACTATTCCAGCTCATTGCTGTAACAGTATTGCATTGCTTCTCCTTTCTCTGTGCTCCCTCATTTCCAATATAAGCTATTGTTCTCGCTGTGAAGGCTGTGTACCCTTCCATCCCTCTTTCAGTACTGAGATCTCATCTGTGCTTCAGTGATGCTGGTGTTTAGACTCAAACTCTTAAATTTTCAAATAAATATTGCTGTGCTTCCTCTGAAATGTACGAAGCAACCTGGAAGAGAAAATAGACATTGTAAGCTCTGTGAGACAAGGTACTATTGAACTTTACTTTATTTGTACAGTGACTGGTGACTGGCTCTAATGGACTCCTGGTCTATGGTAAATAGAGTATATTCTGCAGTAATACCAATTCAACAGGTACTTTTTAGAACTATATACAGCATTAAGTCACTAGATTGCAAATTGGGGTGTTAGAAACCGTTAATCAGATTCAGCAGTGCTTCAGCATTCCTCCTTACTTTAATAAGGAATGTCATATCTATCTTTGTAGTCATGAGACTTAAAAATTTGCTAACACTCTTCAGTAGCTTTAACTAGTATGATTTTATTTTTTTTTTAATAGTTTGGCTCAATGCATGCATGTATGTCTGAGCAGATCTGTGACAATGCCAATGTACATCTTTCTCCTCCCCTTCCCACATCACTTGGCCATCCTGGGGAAGGAGGGAGAACATTTCAGCCAGGGGGTGAAAACCAGGACTGCGTTTTTCTCCCTCAGTAGATTGTGTAGCAAAGGAAATATGATCATTCACACTTCATTTTTATAACCAGCTTGCCACAGATGACTGTGACAAGAAAAAGCCCCTCTCCTTACCTTTATCCATCTTGTTGATACAGATGTGATCCGAGGCGTTACTGGTTACAGGGTAGGGGGAAAGAACTTTTCAAAAAGTAATTTTGTAAACAGACACAAGTAGGAATTTATTGGCTTTAGCAATCTGATATTTTTTCCCTTTTTTCCTTAAAGCCTTGTACTGTGTGTTGCATTTGTTTGCCTAATTTAAGTAACATTGAAAAAGTTTTAACTAAGCATTAATTTAAATCCAATTTCCTGTCTCTCTTGAGGGGAAAGGAGGGAAAGCTTCATTTTTATTTTATTTTTTTTCCTTTTGCTTTTAAATTTTCCCACCCCTGTGGCTTGAGGAAGCTGTGTGAAGAACATGTTCCCACAGACTGGGGGTCTCCAACAATGACATTTCCGTTTGCAGGCAGGCAGCAGGACGGCAGGCGAGGCTCAGACCAGTGCCTTGGGCATTGTGAGCCTGAGCACGTACGCTGACGTCACCAGAGTTTGAACCTGCATTTGGTGGACTTTGTATAAAAAGTGCTAAAGCTGAGCAGGAAATGGAGATTTCCCTCACATTCTTCTAGAAATTGCCTTTAGTTTTGTTTTTTTCCTCTGTTGGAGGGGATTGCAGTTGTTTTCCGTTTGTAATCTAAATCATTGGTTTGACAAGAAATATAGCTGCCTTCGTTCTCAGCCTACATGGCAGAGTCAGTAACACTGATTCTGCATTAAGAATGACAAGTTTTAGTGTCTTGTCAAAGACAGGTGATGACTATTAAATTGCTGTCATGTAAAATCACAGAATCGGTTTGGTTGGAAGAGACCTCTGGGATCACAGAGGCCAACCTTTGCCCTAACACCACCATGTCAGCTAGACCATGGCACTAAGTGCCACGTCCAGTCTTTTCTGGACATGACTTTTGTAATTGTGTAATGTTGACTTGTGTAATTGTGTTTCTGCAGATCTGTGACTGGAGATTATAGTTCCTGCTACATTAAAATTTTAAAAACTAAGTAGGGGAGCTGGTTAGCTTCTGCTTAAGCCCAGTTAAGTGAGTTAGATATTAAAGCATATTTGTATTTCTCCATAGAGGTCTAAAAGGTAAACTGTGGGTTGTTGCTGCTGGTTGTTTCTTAATTAAAGTTTAAACTGACTGCTATCCACTTAGCCTCTTTACCATTGTTTGACTGCTAACAGCCCAGTATACAGTAATTTAAAAGGTCACTGAGGCATCTTGTTCATAACTCTTTTGGACTGGGCTGACTCTTTTTACAATGATATACACAGTCTCAGGAGATGTGTTTACCAGTGCCCCTGGGTTTCTTACTGGCACTAAAAGATCAAGAGTGCAAGACTGCAGTTTTCAATTTCCGTTTGAATCCCAAATATAATGATTCCCTGCCACTGTCAGTGTTAAATCTGTTGAAACATCTTTATTTCCAAATGAAACTTAATTTTTGTTTGTGATCTTGTTCTCATAAGTTTTTGTATAGAAATGGTTTGTGTAGCAGAGAAAATACTTGTCCTTATCAATTAGAAATTTTGTCTGGATATTAATGCAGTAGAAGCAGAAAGGTAAAACCTTACATTAACAGATACTAGCATGTTGTCTGTTTCAGGGATTTTAGGTATACATGTCTGACTCATTTGCTTTTCTATCTTGGCATGTACAGTTGTACCAAATCTATTCTCTTACCCTGTCTAGCCCAACATTTTACACCTTTCAACACACACACACACCCCCCCCACACTCACCCTTTTAAACTTTCTGGGGGAGGGGGAGCTTAATACTACTTGGAATTAATATATAACATAACTGACTTTCTTACCACTAAATTTTTTTGTTGTTCTCTGTAGTACTGCGTTTTTGTTTCTTACCACAGAACTTTAGTATTAGGCTGTTCACTTTCTCTGCTGATTTCTTCAAAGGTATTAAAAAAAAAAATCCAACCACCATGCAACAAACAAACAAAAACCCACCAACACAAAAAACCCACAAGTATTGGTGCATTGGTAGAACTAGTACTTGTTAGATTTTATTATAATATTGTGGTTTTTTTCTATTCAAGAATATCGACATAACAAACTTCAGCAGTAGCTGGAATGATGGCTTGGCTTTCTGTGCAGTCCTCCATACTTACCTCCCAGCCCATATTCCCTATCAAGAGCTAAACAGCCAGGACAAGGTAAGACATTAAAAATCCCATTGCTGGGACTGTGAGTCTATATCATTAATATGAGTTAATTAAGAAGAATGAACATATTTGAGTTCTAAAAAACCGAATATTACTAGGTATCATAATTGAAACACTTCAAACTACCTTGCTGCTATTCTTATTATAACCTTTTAATATTATGAGATCATTGGGTTAAACAGAATTTTGGAACAGATATAAGAAAAAAAAAATAACAGAAGTTCATAGATTTAACTCAGGCATTGTATTTATTTGTATTCCCAAACAGTTGGGAAGTGTTCTCATTTCTGGTTTTGGAAGCAAGGAGTGTTTAAGCTTAAAGATTTTAAATCCATCAAATTTGTATCTTGACATGTTTTGTTCATCTCTTTCAATATCACAAGGATGTTGTTTCATCCTACTTTCTCATGCTGATATGTGACTGTGATACTCTTCTCAAGTTATATGTATCAAATAAAGGTAAACTAGAAGATTTCAAGACTACAGACTCATCTGTATGTATTCTAGTGTGCTACAGTTAATACCTACCAGTGTGTTATCTAGAGATGTATTATTAATGATAATACATCCTAAAAAAAAATAAGAATATTTCATTAACACATGAATAGATTTTGGTCTTTATTTATGCTTTTAAAAGAATAATCTATTCTGTAGCATTTTATAACTCAGTCATTCTTCACTGACAATGATTTTTCAGCGTTATCTTTGAATGAGGAATTAATAAAAAATTTCCATAAATTTTTGGATGATATTAGGACATGTTCATTCCTGTGGCTCTTTTTAAATCACTATGGTCAAATTATAGACCTCATTTCAAGCAAAAGTAGCAGCATTACTATAAGCATTCTTAACACCACTTTATTATGTTTGAAGTAGTATTTCTTTGATTTCTAACATGTTTTTATATCTCATGCAGAGAAGAAATTTCACTTTGGCTTTTCAGGCAGCTGAAAGTGTTGGAATCAAATCTACTCTGGTAAGTTTTAAATGCATACTGAATGAATTATGACCCATTTATAAAAATAAAATTATTCTATTTTGTACTTTTGAAAGATTTTGATGCTTTGTACTTAAAAATAGCAGCAGATGGGTTCAGCTAGAGGTTATTGCCCCTGTATCATACCTGACTGAAAAACATGAAAGATACTTCCTACCTCAGTGGCTTTGTTTAATAAACCCACTGTCATCAACAACTTAAGCTTATATATTTTTTGCATTAAATAGTGACTGAGATAGAGATTTGTAGTCCAGCAGCTGCAGCGATGGCAACAGCATGATAGCCTGTAGCAGATAAACTCTTAAACTGTAAAAGGAAGATTCACCAAAACTCATCTCTTAATATTATAAGAAATAATAATAGAGGCAGTGGATTTGTTTGAAAATAATTTGAGAAACACTTACGTGATACAATCTTTAAGAATTCATTAATTTTCTCCTGTCTCTGCCCTACTTTCAAATTATTTAGGTTTTTTGAAATTCTGGAGGTACAAATCAAGCTATGTAATTTGTTCTTTTGCTCAGTGTAATATGAGAGTCAAGATTTACCTCTTAAGTTTAGACTTTTAATTTATCATCTTTGTAAATAGCTGTAAGTTTTTTTTTCAATTATTGTTTATAATAAGCTTTTTAATACAAGTTTTAGCTTAAAAAATTAGTTTTCAATAGTATAGTATTTACTGGAAAAGGAAGATTTCTGAAGGTATGGAATTGGGAGTATCTCAAGCACTTGTGAATAGTTACAAAAATTCAGCTAGAATTGCCAGTATCAGAAATGATACTTAAGTGATATTTCTGTAGCCTAAATTCTAACAAAGCTGCCATAGTTAGCAACTAATAATACAACAAAGTCAGACGTTTTTAAAAATAACACTTTCCTTGGTCCTTATCAGCACTTTTACCCCCGCCCCCAGCATTGTATTTGCTGACAATGGCAGTGCAACTGTTGGGCTTTCCTACTTCGACTTTGTCAGTGTTTTGAAACATGGAAGTTTCTTACCGAGTGCTGATGTAAGAACGAGATTGTGAAAAATAGCTGCAGTAATTATTACATAATTCAGCTTTAGTCTAAATGGTTACTATCTATCCTTTCTTTTTGTAATATACTTAATTACAGATACTATAAAAAGGCAAATTGAATGGAATGAAGTCTTCTAAGTGTGAATTGTATCCTTCTTAAGGATTTAGTATTTATTTACATACCTACATATGCAGTGTGTACGATGTGTATGTTAGTGGATTTTTTCCTTGTCCATATTACATGGGTGGAGGGTGAAAAAGGGTGTGAAAACTACTGTATGTAAATAGTGGTAATGTAAGGGAAGTTATTTGTTCTCTGAACAAGAAAGTGTTCAACTATTTTCATGTGGAAAATTTAAAAATTACCTTGTCTTTTTTGAGTTCTGGAGGTTCCTGGACCCAAAGTTTACAAAATAGACCCTTACAGTAAAGAGAAATTATTAGCAACTACATCACTTTGTTTTCCTTTGTACATGTGCTGAAAAGGGTAGATCAGGCTTTGTTTACCCTGCTTATTCACTGCCAATCCGGTATACTGTTACTACGAAACACGTGTGAACTGGCCTATGAGTTAGGCACGAACTGATCGCTTTGTGTCTTGGATAGACCCAAATTGGTAGTAAACTTCCCTCTTCCTTGCCTCTTTACTCAAAAATAGGTATAAAGTAATCTAAAGTTCAGTAGTCTACTGTAAAATGGGATTTGGTTCTTTATTGGTGCTTGACTCTTACCCTGATATGAATTTTGAACTTTAGCTTCAATTAATATCTGGGCCTTGATTCTGTGACTCACAGTTCCTAGGTAGATTGTATTGAATTGCGAGGCTGGTGTAGGGGTATGTGAACACTAAAGTCTTGACTTCTGTTTACTAATTGTAATAAGTGGGGGACAACTCAAGCATGTACAGCATTAGACATTTCAATCTTAAATCAACAAAATAACTGTCTATAGGTATGCTATTCATAGCTGTTTACATTTTGTAAGTAATACAAAGATATATGGAAGAAAACAGAGCTTTCTTCATCGATGCTTTATGTTGTGGAAACTTTGCAGATTTACCATTCCCAGGAATTTGTAAAAACACGACCACATTACTTACAAAGTTATCATTCCTGATTTTGACCAATCTGTTTTCTGTGACAGGACATCAATGAAATGGTGCGAACTGAGCGTCCAGACTGGCAGAATGTCATGCTGTATGTTACAGCAATTTACAAATACTTTGAAACCTGAAACCTAATTATTCAACAGATCAATGGGATAGAACCAACATGAGCTACCAGATGGAAATCTTACTGAAATACTACTCCCCATTTCACTGAAAACTGGCATCATTTGAGTCCCTTCAAACTTCAGTGACACTATCCTGGATTGCCTCGAATTGCTTCAGCTACCAAGCCTGGAAACAACTGTTTAAAAGCAAGAGCTTGTTGCCACAGTGCTTGGAATAACCCAAGTTATTAAGCTATTCAGATTAATTATGTAGCCTTAAAGAGTGTGGACTACTTATGTGCTACCTTTCCAGCCAGACTTCCTGAAGCTTTCTTTCCTAGGAGAGTGAGTTGAATGGATCCTCTAGCATATAGGAGACTGAATGTACAGATAAAGCTTTGAGAAGGAAAAGGACAACATGGCATCATATTACTGAACTTTCTGTAGCATCCTGTTACCACAGAGTCTGAGTATTCTACCCACAGCATATGGCACTGCAGTACAGTAGAGTTCTTAATGGTAATTTAGTTACTGCCTTTACAGCTATTTTCCCTACTTTAAAATGTGCACAATATTCTAGGAAAACAAGCTTTTGTTCCATAATGACAAATTGAGTCGAAAAGCACTCTCGATACCTCGAAAAATTTGGCACAGAAGAACTCTTCGTTCTAAAGCTTCATTATAAGCCTACCTCTGTCACAGTGATGTGGCTTCCAACTTTATCTTACGGATTGTAAAGTCTAGCACATACAGCTCCTGGTTTTCAGGGTACGCTATACTTTGAGGAATCTGTTCAAACTCCCTGTGCTTCCATTATAACAGAAATGAATCAATAATCAACCCTTGTATGGCTTGTTCTTTCCCCTCTTCCTCCTTTGCCTGTATAGCATGCACAGCTACCCCAGGCTTTACTCTACAGCAATACAAGCATCCATCATGGATTTCTGTGGTAGAATTTTGGAACTGGGATAGCATTTCCTCTGCAAAGAAGGTATTTTCCAGAAGATGTAATAATGAAGTAGTTTGTCTCAAACTCCAGCTTCGCCATGTTTTCTGTGTGTTTTTCATTGATCTTGCACATCCTCATCTGACTGACAGAGGTGAGACATTTTTGTCAAGAACTATGGAGGAACTGATGTAATGTGTATACACCTAGTAGTCTTGAATATTGCGTGGAAATGACTCGCTGTCACAGGGAAGGAATTGAGAAACTTTAGTCTGCTCAACTTCTGTTTTCCTAAAATGTACCTGAATTCATGTAACAGCTCTTGGGCAAAAGAGTTCAAGTAAGTGCCTTAGTGATCATTGAATTGATACATCCTGGCACTTCAGGGCCTTGTGCAGAATGTTAATGGCTCAGAACAATTTCATATATCCATTTGTCATAAGCTATTTGTTGTAATCTTGTTTGTCAAATCAAGGGAAGGCTTCATTCTGTCATTGCTTCTGCCTCTTACTTTTCTGAATACTTGTCAGCAGTTAAGCCACAGTTGAACATCTCATTAATATTAAGCAGAAGCCTGCTTTAGAAGTGAGTTCTGTAACAACTGCTATTTATAAGCACATGCTTTTTCAACACAGTAACCCTGTTATAAAGAAAATGAATCTGCCATTCCTATGGTGCTCTTATGACTGTTAAGGACAGTTTGAATGTCATAGATGTTAACCCAGTGAATGCAACTCTGCTTGGCATCTGTGAAACTTCATCTTGGTATAAAAGCACAGATTTAACTCAAAATTAATGCCAAATCCAAACACCTATCACCTGAAGAACATAGCCCATGTGAAGAGTAATAATTCAGCATGTCTCTAGGAGCTAGCATTGTATAAAAATATGCACTTACACTGATACGTGCCTGTGAGGATTATGAAAATTTGCAAAATAACTACTTAAGCCATGCTGAGGGCCTTTGGAGAAGTTTTCAGAGCAGCAGTGTCTCATACATTCTTACAGTTCTTCAGAACCCTAGAAGTAGCTAGATACCCTCAGATTATTAATTGGTGCATTTGAAGAGCCAACATAATCTAAAGACAATTCGTGCAAGAGAGGCTTCAAGTGAAAAACCTTCATTAACAGATTCTAAATAAAAGTCTGAAATACAATTTCCTCTCCGGTATATTTCTTCAAAAAATTTTGTTCATTTCTTCAAATAAGTTTCAATAAGAATAGTCTTATTGGAAATACACATTATTGCTGTCTTACATTCCATCTCTTACTACTAAATTCCAGATTTTGGCAATTTGTGTTTAAAAACACTTCTATTCATCCTCTGAACAGACATCCTTATCTATGATTGTCTTATTCATTGCCTTAGATTTTAAGAAAATATTTTTCTAATGAAAAGGATGGCATTTCTTGGTCTAAATTTACTCATGACCTGTTTTGTTAAGGTAATTTGAGCTTTAAGCTGATTTTTTTTTTTTTTCTATCCAATGGTCAACTTCATTTACCTGGAATGTTGTATTAGTCCTTAACTGAAATAACACTAATAGTATAACCATTTGTGAAAGGGGAAATCACATTTTCCATATACTTTCTGTTAAAAAGATGAGCCGCTAGTTTTCAGAGAGAGAGAAAAGTTATTAGTAATTATAAAAATGATCTTGTTTTGAACTTCAGAGCTCTGTAAACTACTTGGTGTGATCTGTCTGATAAACCTCTGCTGAATTCATACCTGTAAAGGAATATTGGCCTTCATGAAGAGGGGTTTTTTAAATAATGATATACCTGAGCCTTTACATATAAGATGCTGCACAGCTGTCCAAGTGGAAGTAATGAAGCAATGGAAGATCTAAAACAAACATAATGCCCTGCTGCACTCTGCAACATGTTTTCTCTGAAGGTTCAAGCTGCATTCGGTTTTTCAAGAGGAAGAATAGCTGTAGCCCTTCTGGATGTGCATGATACTGTTCTGTTTGGTTCCTACTCATAGTTAAACCTGAAACAGCCTGTTTATTTGTGCATATAAAGTGCAAGTTTACGCTGGTTTACTTTCTTTTTAATCCAGAAAATATTTCTGAATGTACTAAAAAAAGGACAAATATTTTTATCATCAATTTATATTATTGCATTTTAATATGTGCCTTGCAAATGCCTGTGCTGTAGTATGTCAGGGTTACTCATTGCCAGCTGTAGGGGTAGGGTGGGCAACAAAATGGAGCTGTCAAACATCTTGATGCAGATACAGCGATATGATCTTCTGGATCCTGTTTACTGAAACAGTTCCATAGATAAGAGAGATCAGTTTAGAACCAGTGTATTTGCTTTGACTAGTTGTCATCATGGTGCAAGATCATTAGCAATGAACTGAATGAACATTTGTGGGTTTGGTTTCTTTGGTAAAAGAAGAGGAGATGGGAGGAAAAATTTAATTTTGGTTGTTCAGGAAAATTCTGTCAGAGAGGCTTTGATGTGGAGTATCTAACAATAACAGAAGTGAGGTGACTTCAGAATGGATTACACTTGATTTGGTTTTCAGTTGGTTTTGTGTGATCCAGTTTGATTTGGTTGTCTATTTAAATAGAAATACTAATTTAGTATCTCTGATGTGAGTCTCTGGCCCTCACAAAGAGCTCTCATTCTCATGCCTCTGAAAAATTGTTAGTGAAATTTTCCCTTTTAAAATTGTGTTTGTGGATAGATTTTCCAGAATATAGTATTTTAATTACAGCATATTCTGATTTAAAAGATAAATTTTTGTCTGTTTTGCATAAAACATATTGTTCAAGTTACGTGTAGGATTTCTGAAAATTTTTTGTCTCCAATTTTGTAAAATATTTCCACTGTTAGTGTTTTTCTGTAAAAGCCATCATCATGCTTTAGGGGCCCCTTAATTTGCCAGAGCTAAATGAACTTGACTTTAACATACTGGTGTAAACGCATATGAATATCACTGGCAGCAGACATACTCTGGCTTTTACACGCATAAGGAGAAATTGATTTGGCCCTTGCTCTGATGATGCAGTACACTGGTTTAAACTGCTGAGGATATCCTTAAGAATTTTGTAACTGTGACAAAAAATTCTGATTGCTATCTCATTTCTGTTAATGATCTCAGCGTTAAGTTCTTACCTATTTTTTCAGTTCCCTGATTCAACACTTCAGACATTTGGATTCTGTTGCATCTTTTGCATCACCAAAAAGTTACTTTTGCTCAATTCTCTCCATTTCTCTACAGTTGGCCCAGGATACAAATTTTATTATAGCCTAGTTTTAAACAAGATTATTTGGGAAGCTGGAGATATGGGGAAATTCTGGGTGTTTTTCTTACTTTCTGTGTTCTGCTTGTGACTGGTTTGGGAACGCTGTCTGGTTTTCAGGTGATATGTGACAATATCTTCCAAAGCTGCCGCCTCTGGATGGCTGGTGTGAAGCTATGCATAGGCTAACGTTAAGCCTTTAAAACTGTGTTCGTGTGACTTACGCGGTGACTTTACTTCTTATTTGCCTCTTGCAACTGATACAGTCACAGCTTAACTGCAGGCTGCATCAAGCAGGAGCTATTAAAGGGCAGAATACTTCTGGGAAGGAATCCAGTTGTACACCTTTACACTATTTTTTGCCTATTGTGAGTAATACTCTTTCTGAGGTGGCCTAAGGAAGAGGGGTTTAAAATAGTGTTCATGTACAGACTGATTTAACTGTATGGTTTGTTTGTGGTTCATCCCTTGACTTAGTAAATATTTATTTCTGTTTTATTTTTATGTTCTGCCAAGCTCTATTTCTGCAATTCCTTTCTTTAAGATAGCTTTAGTGTATGAATACTCAGTAATATTAGCCAGTTTGAGAAATTATTTGGTGAGAAGTGGTATTAAAGTGTAGTGGTCATCCACGAGTTCTGGACATGCCACCATGCCTTCCCAAGTTAGTGTGTGTTGATTGGCAAAACATGTGCGAGCTGCTTAACTCTCCGAAGACTTCCATATCTCCCATATAGCCTACATCACCCCAGGGTGTCCATCAGGTGTTCTTGCCCCCAAATTATCAACTCCTTAGATGAGTTAAGTGTTCACAGGCATCTCTTAATATATTTAATTGTCCCTATTTAGAAAGGTATCTCTAATAGTGTTTCTGCTTTCAAAAGAGAGTGGCTGGACGGGTTTTAAATTACTGTCTGGCTTGCTGAGCATTCGCAGTCCTTCGTTCATCTAAGCTTTTTCTGTTGTATTCCCTGATTTCAGTATCAGTGTTGTAGTACACTTTGTAATTGTCAAAGCCAAGATGTTATGCATCTGGAATATATAGCAAGTATGCTTTTGATAATTAATGCTAAATAACTTAAAAGATCAAAGTTTGTAGAGTTCTGATTTCTGTTAGGATGTTGATACGAGTGTCTTTTTTTTTCCTTATGTATTTGTGCTTGCCAGTTTTTGGGATGCAACACCCTTGAACTCAGTTTGACAAGCCACTATCCTAGCCTCCTTAAATTAATTCATTCTGTGATAATAGAATTATTTCTTCACACTGAAACTTCAGTCAAACCAATGAATACCAGATGACTTCCTTCCAATTGACATTAGCTTTTACTTGGAATATTCCTTACCCTTAGGCCACCCTCTGCCACAGAGTTGCACATAAAGTTCCAGTCGGTTCCAGCAGGACTTGTGGATCCAAAATGCTAGGGTAAACTTTTGGCAGAATATTGCGGCAGCCTGATGCAATTAAGCTGGTTTTATTTTAATCCCCTATTTTCAGGGGATTTCAGTTTAGCCAAAATCACTTACTCAAAGCTGAAATGTGGCACATTTGTACTCCACTGGGAAGTATGCTTCTGTTTAATAATATTTTTATGAGATTGTATTTATGGAAATGGAAAGAAAAATGTCATGAAGCTAGTTTTGTTGCACTTTTCTAAGGCTTTTGTATTTCGCATAGGGTTCTAGAATATGAACAAGTTTGGGGAAGTCAAGGCTTAAAACCTGCTCTGCCCCAGCATATCAATGTATTACATGCATTTTCATTCTAGTGATATATGTGTTATTTTAATTGCATGTAACTGGTGTATTTATATGGTAGTTAGGAAGCCCAGCGGACATTTCTTGCTGCAGAGGAGCCATTGGCAGTCCTGGTTCCACAGTTCATGAACTGACTTGTTTTGACAGTGGACTGCATTTGCAATAATGGAATAGCCAATTTTCGTTTCTGAACTCTATTTCAACAAATGGGCAGAAAGAGTCTTTTTTTTTTAGTTCCATTGTTGAAATTTCTCTGGAGGCTTTTACTGGTTTCCAATTATTGCGTATGTTCAATTAGGATGATTACTTGGGAATCAGTTCAGTAAAGAGGGCATAACTACACACAACATACTCAAGTAATTAATCCTTGTAACTTACAACATTTCAGTTTGTTAGAAACTTTTGTCTTACGTGTATTGTAAGGTCAATTTTACTATTTTAAAGTAGCACTTTTATACATATCTGAAGGTTTTTCTTGAACAGAAATGTTTTTTCTATATGTTATCTAATGGGAAGAAAGTATAACACTACTAAACAAAGCATAGACTAGTTAGCCTCCAGACTGTAAGTTCACTTTAGGTCAGTAATGATCAAGAGTTGTTCAATGTGTATGAAATAAATCAGTGATCCCATTGGACAACTCTCCAGATCAAAGTCAGAAGGGCATTAATTGGTACCCTCCAGCTCTTGGATGAGGGTGCTTTCAGTTCAGGTGTGAGGCAGAATTGACAGAACAGTGTGATGAATTTTGGACTTTATGAAAGAATAGAGTTTTATTGATGTCAGTCTAACTTCACAGCACTATATTGGATAAGGACTAACCTTGTTTGAGATGACACTGCAGCCAGTAATAGTATCTCCTAAATAGCTAATTTTAAGCTCATTTTCTGTGGCCTTTAAAGATGATGTAAAAAACCAGTGACTCTTAAAAGCTTTTCTCATCCATCTAGCTTTTCTGATTTGTATTGGTTTCATACTCCCTTGAAACACAGCTGTTAGATTGACCTGACAGTACATGTATGGGTTTAGTAGTTCTTGTTCTAGACAACAAGCACTTTTCTTTTTTCCAGAACACTTTTAAATGGTTTACACCCACACATTGACATATATGAACATTTTACCTATAGAGAGAGGTTTTGCATAAATGTATATATGTGCATATACACACACATATACACATGTGTGTATACATATATGTACACCTGCAGGTTCTTAATAAAACCGAACTTGTTTCAAGAAGTGCTTGTGTCTTGAATACTTAAGGTGGTGTATTAGTGTATATACTTAAAAGGTAAGGAGGAAAAAGACATTTTGTTTGCTTGCGGTTAGAGCTGAGAAACACAGGTTTGAGGAAAATTTGGAAGTACGTTCAAATTGTATTTCACCCTGTTTCTGGTTTGAAAGGCACAAGCTGTTGGAACTTAAAAGGTCAGCAAGCATATTTTGGAGGACCAATATGCTTTTAGTTTGCAAGGACCACTAAAGATCTGGGCATTTGCTTTCTCCATAATGTATTCTGTATAAGTATTTAGTACGTATGCGTTCAATTTGCCAATGTTGCCATGTTTTCTTCTTAATTATTCATGGAATAAAGATTGCAAATAGCGAAATGTGTGTTTATGTTTTCTTGAGTGAAACTGCTACAAAAGGGAGTATTTTAATGCTATTTCTGGCACCGTGGTTTTTCAGGAGCAAATGTTAGAGGAAGTAGTTTGCAGAGGTTTATACGCAATGGATGAGAAGTGCGTGCAAATGATTTGCATGCAGATAACTTCATGATTTTTGAAAGTCATGTCTCTCTTGGTATACAAGCATACTTTGCGGTATTTACCTCCAACGTGTTTTAAATAAGATGATGAATACCCTAGATAAGAGGGACATATTTAAGGCATCTGCTTAGCCTGTATTGTACTAGTCTTTAATATGAGGAACAGAGAATGGAATTGCAGAGAATATGTTCAATCTAGGCAAATTCTGTAATGCATAGCAGGATTAGAATTGTTAAAATGTTACTTAACCCAAGCCAAGTAAAGCAACGCATGGGTGTGTTCTTGCTCCCTGTCTCTCTCTCAAGGAGTTGGACTGGGGAGGGATTGGGGACTTACTCTGAACTGTTCTAGAGATTATTTAAAGCAGATGCCTAAAAATAAAATTTCCAGGTGAAAATAAAGACTAGAACACCTTAAATCTGATGTGGTCTCAATCATCCTGGATGGTAACTGTTTTCAAATGCTGGTTTAGAACCTTAATTTCAAGTGCTCTAGCATAAATTGGGTTCAGAGGTTTGGATTGAGCTCCTATTTATTGCAAATGTTGTTCTTAAATGCACAGACTAGTATAGGTATTTTAATTCTACGTATTTGTTACATAATTTTTTTGAGATTGTGTGGTGTTTTCTGACTGTTCGGCAATCCAGAAAAGTCTTTCTCTCAGTAGTGTTGTTCTCCAAGAAAATGCCTCACTTCTCCTTTCTTGAGGTGAAATATTCTCCCTGAATTTGAATGGTGTAAGAAAACTCTTCTTTGCTCTCCAAATGGATGGATATTCTGGTTTTAAGCATAGATTTCAGTTTTCATACTTCTTTTAAAAAGAAATGTTTAAAAGTGTAGTGTAGTAAACTCATGTCAGAAAATAGATGATGTTCTTTTCTGTAGCATTGTAGAAGTGACTTGCAGTTGGCAATCTGAAGGTCAAAACAGAAGCAGTGAGCCAGACACAGGCCAGGCCTGAGGTATGCTAAAACAGTAGTGTCTGCACGAGTGGTAGAGCTTCAACTTTTTCCCATATCCACTGAAATAATATTCCCTAATCGAAGGTTCTTTTCATGGGTTGTCTTCCAAGCTGTCACTGGAGAATTTTGTTAAAAATGTGAAGTTGAATATAATAAAATCAGTTAAATAATTTTGAAGGTCTTACTGTAATGAAAACCTGCAGCTATATGGAATAGTAAAATAAAAACCTCAGAAGCAGCAGCAATATAATATTCCATTGTATTAAATCACAAAAGCTTTTATTGGAGTCATGGTGATTCTGCAGTTAAATTCTGTATAGGAACTAGGTTAGCATTACAGAACTTTCAGCTAAAATTCGTATCAGAAAGAGTTTCACAATTGCTTTCATCAATGGAAGAGACTTGGATTATATCATGTATGTTGCCAAGAGCTGTGTGTGGTTCCACAAAGTGCACAGACAAGAGGGGCTCATGAAGATGTAAGTTATTTCCACACCAAATTCTTTTAAAACGGAGACACTAACTTACCGTAAGAAGTTAACTGCCTTCTCCAGATGGGAAGTTATTAACAGCCAGCAGCTACTGTTAAGACTTTATAAAAAAAAAAAAAAAGGCCACTGAATTCTGTGCCTTTCACATTGTTCACCCTCTCTTAGTTTCCTCACTTACATGTTTTGTCTACAGGTTTTTTCAGCGCTAGTTTTCCTTCGGCCTAGCATTTTTGTTCTCGTTTCTTAAACTGCTGTGGCTTCTTTTTTGGTCTTCAATACTTAAGGTTGAGTGAGGTACAGAATTCTTCCAATTTGCTCGAAAAGTAGTGATGGTATTGTGGAAAACTCCAATACCTTCCCTATGAATTACTGCTTGATGCTGCAGCCCAGCACCTTGAATGGAGAAGTTAGCTAATTAGTGTCTGTATTCCTGGCAGCTCAAGATTAGAAGAGCATTTATGCCTAATCAAATGGGGTTTTATTAGCTTCATTTCTGTTAGAAAAGTTATTTTTGAAACTTCTGCCATGCAAGTCTTTGTTTAGAACAAATTTTGTCTATGACTTTTAATAAAAGTAAATAAGGGACAGATACCATCAATCCTAATCCAAGTTAAGGTTTTTATTAATCTTTATGTTGGCCATTGCCCTTTGTATCACTGTGGTTTAACTGAACTCTGTTTGTAGAACTGAATTTCTGTATGTGAAACGCCCAGTTTGAAAAAGACAGTGTCAACTTTTCTTAAATGTTCTTTGCCCTTCAGGATTTTCAGTTCTTTGGAACCTCCTTAATCTCATTATGAAAATAGGGTTGAACACAGTAGTCTCTTATCACAGTATTTTTACTGCTAGACATTTGCATTGATTATGTAGTGTGAGGAAATATTTGTGCTTCTCTCCAGTGCTGTGCATAGCTCACTCCCTTGTTTATGCTTCCTTTTCTTAAACCATTTTAGGCTCTTTCCTCACAAAGTTAAGCTCTTAAAAATGAAAGAAACTTGAGGAGGAGACATAACAGTCTGGAGACAACTTCACTGAGCTGTTGACAATATCATATTTTTAAAAAATAAATATCCCACAGAGCACCGAAATGCCAGCGTGTGGAGTTAACACTGTGTGTCTCTGCGGGGCCACATTCAGAGTCCATCGGCTGCGATGGAGCAGAGCCCAGGGTAAAGCCTGCGGTGCACAAAACCAGTGCTACCTCTTGAAAAAGAAAATCACGGCATTGGAGAGTATGATCCTCAGGGGTGCTGAACAGCGGCAGTTTTGCAGTTCAGGAGCCGTTAGGTGCGGTCCTTCTGAAAAATCTTTCCCCAGAATGGCTGGTCTAACAAAATAATATAGCTGGACTATTGTCCCAGCAGAAAAGAAACGTAAAGGGAAGGCATGCTGCAGTGTTCGTCTGGGCCAGAGGTACAGACATTGTACAGGCATTGGAACAGGGTGCTAAAACACTAACTTAACTTTATAAACCTATGAAGTTCCATCATTTTGCACCAACATTTCCAGCACACACTATTCCCTAGCAGGCAGTGGTGGGGAGCAGGGTCAGTAGCTACTTTTTGTTTCCAATTTGTGTGGTGTCAGAGCTTGGTTATACACAATGTGTATTTTGTCAAGTTAAATAAGGGTTGGCCTCTCATTGCTCCTTAGAATAAAATGAGAATAGTGTAAGTGAAGAAGAATCATCTGACTTCTGCTGGGCCTTGCAACTCCAGCATTTCATTTATTATAGAAAGGTAACTTCTCTATATTACTGTTACAGAAAGAGCTGTTTGCTGTGCAGTTCCCACATGATGATTCATGCTACCAGTTTTTCTTCTATTAATAGTCTACAGAGAGTGCTTAAATTTAGATTGAACTCCATCTCATAGTCTGTCATGCTGAATAGCATTTAGAGAAATGAATCCACAGTCTGTTTGGGCAGTGCCTTTTATGGACAGTAGTCCAGCTCTCGACTACTGAAATCTATTTCTCGACTACTGAAATCTACTTCTGCTGAAAATCCTTCTCTCGTTCCTGAGCTAAGTGCAAATGGCAGGATTTAAACAGTGTTGGGGATATGGTTTGCATTTCCCTGTGAGCCCAAATCTTACCTTGACTTACGTTGTTTTCCTTAAGTCTAGGTAAAAGTTGAACTCCTATGCTGGAATTGAACAGTTTGTGAAAAGGCTTCGGTCTTTGACACAGAGGAATGTCCTTCATTAAGTTGTTAGCCATGAGCATTTCCAGCAGACTTTACCATGTCTAACTTTGCTAAAGGACACTCTCTTCAGAAAATCTAGCTGCTTTTTTTTTTTTTCAATGTTGATTTTAAAATTGCTAACAAATATTTAATGTTGAACAATGTGAGAGAAATAATTGCGCGTATGTACACACACAGGGATTTTTATTTATATGTACCTATCTTTAACGTTGAAGGATTTGCTAGTGATTCCAAAGGACCTCAAGTAACCCTGCCTCTATCCCTTCTCTTAGACTAACACAAGTGCCTTTCACTGCTTTTGAGGAGATTAAGGCAGTATTTGTGGGAATGGGATTACGTACAAGTCAGAACACATCATTTTAAGTGTCCTGTTTAACAGCGTTACATATGTGTGCTAATGCAATACTCAGTTGGATGTTCCTTTGCAAAATATGCATCCCTTAAGTATAATTTTGCGTATATCAGATGATTCGATCTGGTGTGAAAGAAAAGTTTCACGACAGAGAAGAGCTCCAAAACTGAGAAAAAGTAATCTCTTTCTTAAAGACAGAAATCATTTTTCTATTTAAAAACCCATTAATTCTTCCAGATTCTGTGCTAGACAAACTGATGATCATTTTCAGTCCTCCACACGGAAGCCTCAGTACATAGGTATGATTTTTCCTGTTATCTTGCTCTTACCAGGGTGGCTGGCTGATTTTGGTTACGGTCATTATATTATATGAGTCTGTTTTGTGTTTACAGTGGCATCACTGACGCGCCCAAGCAGACTGTCGCTCATGCGGTATCAGCAAAGAGAAGGGTAAGTTTCATGGTAGGACTCAAGTGTGAAGTTTTTATGTACTTTGCTTTCATCTTTTTGAAGGAAGCATTTCAGGGTTTATTTTACCCAGTCTTTCTAGAGTTTACTACATGAGCTCAGTTGCTAAGTCTGAGAAGTGCAAATAGTCTCATATCGCTACTTTCCAGCTGCCCAAAATTCAGGAGTTTGGCTTGTTCCGTTGGGAGACAGTGTACAGTATGTTACTGCAACTCTGCTTTTCAGGAATGAATAAGCTCTTCTTGGCTGTACATAGGAGAATCAGAAAACTTAATTTCCTTGCAGTTCTGGACTTCTTTCAGCTCCCAGCCTGAGCCAGCAGGCAGCTCTAAGCATGTGGCAGTACCTTCCCCATGGAAGCTATTTTGTTTCCAGGTAGTTTCAGCCTGTCTCTTCATGTAGTCCCTTCTCAAAGAGGCTCTGCAGTCGTAGTAATGCTGTTCTTCCCTTCGTGAGTGACAAAGAAGCGAAAGGAAGTTAGCATTCTCTTGTGCTGCCGCCCCTCTGTATATTATAAAAACAAAGAAAAAAATATAAAAGCTGATTGTATTCCTTACTGTCAATTTACTGTCATTGTTGGCCACTGCTAAGGGAGGGCATAAGTATAAATGCCTACAGGTAAGGACAATACACATTGAATATGCAGAAGAAGAAATATGATCTGAAGAACAGTGCAGTTCTGGTACTTGACAGGGCCAATAGCCTAAAAATAATAGAAAACCAATTAATTTCTTAATTCAAAAGAAAGGCAACGGATCTACTCAGATCTTACTGTAGTAATGAAAGCTATTCTATCCAAGTGCTAAATAGGACATAAACCAGCAGCTGCTCATTATAAACACATTTACTTGTGCAGAAGTGAGAAATGAGCATGCAAAAGTAATCGAGGATCTGGCTCAGTTGCTCGGGGAGTTGTTAATACTGATTTTTAACATCTTGACACACTGCCGGATTCCCAACTGCACAGAGAAAATCAGTAGGTGACAATGGGGACCTGATACGCCATCCAAACTGGCATGGCCGGTGAGGGAAGGAACCAGTGGTTTTGTGGTTTTGGTAGTGGTATCAGAATGCTTTTATGGAAAAAAGTAATTTGTAAGAAACATAAGAAACTTGTCAAGGTGCCATTATCAGGCAGCCCTGTGAAAGCACTCAGACATTTGCTTTGGATCTTCTATGACTTGCTGATTTAAAGGAAAATCAACATAGTCTACATCAAATAATCTGAAAACTGATTAGCTGCAAAAATCAAAAAAAAAGTTATAACTGGGAAAAGAAACATCCCATGAAGCATTTCTGGGGTCCTTCAAAGAAATGTTGATCAACATCTGCGACTTGGGAAACTTGTGTGATGACGTGTTGAGGATGGCACAGTCGGAAGAAACCAACCTGATAGCTTAATAAAGGGAACTGACTGCAACGACTTTGTTTTTAATGTATTCAGGAACAACTTAACATTTAAAAACTGAATCCCTGCTCTTTGAAAGTATTTTGCTTTCTAGCTTTCATTGATTTCAGTGAGTGTGAGTCATTTGGATGTCGTTGAGGATCTGGGCCTCTACAATATAGGAAACAGCCTCCTGGAAAGGAGCAACACTGAACAGGCGCAGCAGATCCTGGCAGGCAGCTCGTTGCTACAGCATGACACTTGCCCCTCTCATTCAAACACAACTGCACAGCATAAAATTTTGTGGAGTATCAACTAGGAGTGGGAAAACACTACCTCTTGTACAGGCCAAAAGTGAGACCGTTACACAAACAGTGCCTAATTCTAGTGTCAGCCTCTTTCAAAGAGCTCTGGCAAACTTCATGTAGGCAGGCAGCGTTTCTAAATTTATCATTATTGCAGCATGTTTTGATGAGGCTCCTATATTTCTCATTGCTTCCCACTTTTGCTTTTTCTCTTGACTTGGCTAGTCAATATATATGGTCCTTAAAATCTTTACGTCTACTGTGTGGTAGATTGCTCCAGCCTTTTCTGTAGCTTCCTGGGAAAAATGACTTTTTTTTTTTTTTTTTTTTTTTCTTCTCCCTGCAGGATTCCCATTGTGTTTGGAGCAGCGCTCTGGCCTCCACTCTGCTCTGTAATTCCTAGCGGTGTGGCTGAGGCAGCCCACGTACCAGCCTGCCTTCTCTCTGGGGTAAGAGTAAGAGTGGAGGGGAGGGGAGGACAGCACAGGTGCTGGGTGCTGCTCCCAGTGCTAAATTTTTAATGCTTAAGATGCTCATAGGTTTTGAGGTTGGTGCTGAAGTGACTGGTGCCAGTTCTGCTACTTCTTTCCTACTGTTTTGACGTCTTCTCGCTGCCAGAGAAGGCTGGGTAAGCCTGTTGCCTGTGGGTCAAAGTAATGTGCATACGGTTCTGGCAGATGTGGCACGAGCAAAACATCTCTGGGGTTGGAAATCCTGAAATAAAAACTTTTGTTACATGGCACAAGCATCCAAGCTGTGGCAGTCCCCTGCACAGAGGGGCCGGGACTGGCTGTCATTGAAATGAATCCATTTTTCATAGGCTGGGATCTGCCGTGGAGTTGGTGGGAAGTGTGGAGTCACGCTGGTGGTCTTTCCTTTTGTAATGTTCAGCCAACAGGAACGTGTAGATAAATTACTTGCTAAGATGTAAAGTTGAAAAGTAGAAATAAAAAAAACTCGTAAGATATCCACAAAGAGCAGCGGGTTCAAATTCTTGAGAGGTTCTCTCCCCGGTTCAGAATGGCTGCGAGATGAGTCATGGCTGTTCCCCAAGTCTGCTGAGGCGGAGGGACAGGAGGTGGCCGGGGGGCCGTGGGCAGCCCCGAGGGGCACGCCGTGCATGTGTGCGCACTGCTGGGACCCACAGAGACCTGCGCAGGGGGAAACGCCTGTAAAATATTTAACATCTTTACTGAGAACTCTTCCACGCTTCCAGAGTAGCGCACAGGGTTTCCTTTCCATCGGTAGCAGTGACAGTTAAGCAGAGCAGAGAAGAAAGTGTAAATTTCTCTCCGCTTGTGCAGCCTTGCAGGCTGTCCCCGCATGGCACCGCACCGTGCGCTTGGTACAGCTGTAGGCTCAAACTCGCTGGGTGGGCTTTCTCGCCTGGGAAGGAGGAGATGCTTAGAACAATGTACGGAGAAAGCCCCCCTTCCCTTCCCTTCCCTTCCCTT